>NC_091122.1:71317475-71617475 GCF_040183065.1 Periplaneta americana | reverse complement strand
GAAGAACGGCTGGGATGCCTACGTGGAAATGTAAATAATAAGGATTCTGCAGGCTGTAGGAGAATTCGGAGGTCGCTCGGGGAATCTGTAGTGTGGGGTTCCTTAAGGCATGCACATCATTTCCATTCCGGGTAGTACTATCGACCCATCCAAGCTGCCTACGTGCGAGAGCAGTCCCCATCCCGTGCATTTTACTTCAAAAGGGACTAATAGACAGATATCGGTATTTCAAAGGTGTTTTATTTAGTCTGATAATTCTGTGCACTGTGTTGATTCTAAAGATTATACCTAAAGGTCAGCATAAATATTGATGTTTAAAAATCTCGGATACCGTAACAGATTTTAAACTTCATTTCGGCTGTGTGTTCGTCAGTGTGAATTGAAATCAATTGCAGGCTACTGTGTGTGTGTGTTTTTTTTAATTTAAAGGTGTTATTTCTATTCTTGGGCAAACACTGCTGAAATAATATGAAAATAACCACAAGTCCAGGGAAGAATTGTAATAGTACAATACAAAAAGTGTACTGATCAATGGCCAGTAAACTTAAGCCCTTGAGGCTGCTGATTCTCTTCCTCTTACATTACTATTATTTCCGCTGTCACTGCATCTACAGGGTTGTTTCCGATCTCTGATATCGAATTTCAATGACGTCATGTGCGTCAGGAATCATACCGACAACTAAATTGCGGCGAGAGGTGAGAGACCAGTAGTGAGTGATTTCGTAATCAGGGTGCACGGTATATCACAGTAGCAATGCCCAAGAATATCGAGCCTTTTTGGGAGGGGCACATAATAACCCTTTCCGATGCCAAGTACAATTACGTGAAAATTATAGGATCCTGCAAAAACGTGGTTTCGTGGCATCTTGTGTGTACCTAATAAGAATGGCAAAGCTCGGGTGGGATTAATTCTACAGTAGAAAAAAACAAGCAAATTCATCCCCCGTCACAAGTCACCGCACCCCACGAGATGATACAAATTAATTCCATTCGAGTTTTACCAATCTTATTAAGTACATAGATGTCTTTCGTGGAAATAACGAAACTTCGTTTGTTGCAGGCTTCTTTTATTTTCACTTAACTATACTTGGCATCGAAAAGGGTAGTAATGTACCCCTCCCAAAAGGATCGATTTTCTTGGGAATTTCTGCTGTGAGTCGCCGTGCACTCTGACTATATGATCACTCACTACTGGTCTGTCACCTCGCGCCACAGTTCAGCTGTCGTGTGACTCCTGACGCACATGATGTCATTCAAATTCGTTATCTGAGATCGGAAACAATCCTGTATTGTACTGTAGCTATCCATTTCGCTATTCCTGTTTTAGCTTCGTTCCTTTTGCTGCAACTGTTTGATCTTCAGTTACTCTTGTATCTCCTTCAGCATCTTGTTTCACTGCTGCTACTTCTTCTGTTTCTGCTTCTCTCGTTTCTGTTTCCTGCTCTGCTTCTCTCGGTTCTATTTTTACTCCTTTCCCTGCTTGTGCTTCTTCTCCTGTTCTTGCAACTCCTAATTACAATTCAGGTTTTTGCTACTTCTGCTCATATTCCTACTCCCGATTCTTCTTCGATCCCTCCTTCCGTTTTCGTGCTGCTCCTAATGCTATTGTGCCACTCATTCTTGTTTCTGATATTAATGTTATTGCTAGCCTATACACACAGAGTGATTCACGAGGATTTACCGTCCCTTACGTAGCTTATTTCCGAAGACATTCTGAGCAAAAAATGTCATATAAAATTTGTCCTAATCTCAATAATTTCAGAATTACACTAATTTAAAGTTATTTATAAAATATCATGATTCTTGAGTTTTAGGGCAAAATAATATTACAGATGAAGAATAAACTATTCAGGAGTATCATTTCTTTAATTAGCTAGTATTCTGAAACTAAAAAGGGATTGTGGGTTCCATAGCTGCTTCGTAAAGACTTTTTTTATTTTTAACTACAAAATCTCATTTTCTTACGCATTTATCACAACAATTGTTACAAATCACGCCAGTCTTGTAAATTCTTTAAAACTGTACATTAGGATTCATAATTAAACTGTAAAGAATCAAGTTCCTAAAGTCATATGATTTGCAACAATTTTTGTGATAAGTGCCTAAGAATGATGTTATTTACAGTTAAAAATTGAAAAATGAAATCTCCACAAAACAATTAACAACACATTTTTAGCTTCAAAACACTAGCCAATTAAAGAAATAACACTTCTGAATAGTTCATTTTGTATTTGTAATATTTTTTTACCCCTAAAACTAAAGAAAAGAGGTATTTTGCTAACAACTTCAAACTAATGTAACTTTGAAAATATTGAGATTAGGACAAATGTTTATATGACATTTTTTGCTCGGAATGTCTTCGGAAATAAGCTCCGTAAGTGACGGTAAATCCTCGCGAATCATCCTGTATTTATCCTCCTCCTCCTCTCCCTGCTGCTACTTTTAGTCTTATCTCTCCTCTTCCTATTTCTGCTTCTGCTGCTACTCCTTTTCTGCTCTAGCATCTTCTCTGTCTTCTGCTCGTGTAACTGTCCTTATGTTACTTTTTCTCTCCTGCTGTTACTCGTACTTATGTTAGTTACGCTTATGTTTCTTCTGATCCGTTTCGTCTCCTAGTTGCTACTTCTACTTATGCTTCTGCAAGCTCTCTTTTTGTCCATGCTTCTATTTTTCTGATTTTACTGTTACTTTTCTTGCGTACTGATCTCTTTTTCACATTAAATCTCAAAATGCTACGTAAGTTCTCTAACGGAGAAAAGAAAATTACTGTTAACAATGCTCTTTGAATAGGACTTAATACACTTTTATTTTCATGACGGAGCAGAACAGAGTCTTATATCATAAAAGGTCCGAGTCCAAACAATGTTAGAAAAATACATAAAATAAATTATATGTGATTTATAAAACACTACATAAACCATTAATGATCGGGTCTGTTGTAAAATTTCTGAATGAGCTGTGAAATATGTGATTCATACATCCATTAATCAAAGAATCGAGAGGTTTCTTTTTCGTTTTGTTTTATTTTGGAATCGAGGGTTGGTTTTTACCACGATCTTCTTATAAAGTCGTAAAACTTCATCTTATTCATCCATAAGACAGTATAGCACCATAGAAGTGGTGCCCTGTCAAAATCTTCAGTTTCCATTCTAGTTCGATATACTAATAATACACTATTACCTTGAGGTTTTATTTTCGTAACCACGATACAGAAATCTGATAAATTTAATGCGAGATTAAGTTCCAGATACTAGTTGCAGCGTAAAGAAAGGAGGAGTATTCTATATTCCACCCTCTTTTTCATATTTTATTTTATTTTATAATAACAATACTATTTCAATAGTATCATATTAATTTACATTTTGCTGAGAGGGGCATCTTATTAAATTATTACAAATTAACACAAAATCAACAGGTAATCGATTTATCAGATGTCTGCAATAGATGGGCTACAAATTATAACCCTGGCTTCCTAAATTGTAACGGTGGGTTCCTGAATTTAGTACATATACACTGGTCAACAAAATTAAACATTTTTTATTAAGAGGTGAAGAAAGGGTGATTCTCATAGCATTTCGCGTGCTAGTTTCAAATCTCTTTTCAAAATGTTTCTATCATCCACGGTTTTTGCGTAATTATATGAAATGTAATTCACACTTTTCTAGTATTGATACCTTGTAACATTTTACTTAAAATCATATTTATTTATCTAAAATGTGTGCAAAAGACTTTAGGCTATTCTTCGCTTGACAAACATCACTTTTGTGTCCAGCAGTAGTATGACAGAATATCTGGGTTCCATTTTACCTGGTAGTGCCTTTCCATTTCAAAAAAATCCTGATCAAAATGCTCCCCATGTTCATCGCTCATTACCCGAAGGTTTTGAAGAAAGAAAAAATAGATGAGAATTCAAAAAGTTATGTTGAGAGATATTACACCCCATCGCGTAATAGTTCTGAATCAGCTCGCTGACAAGTTCTCTGTAATCTTCTGATCTGTGGTTCCTAGAAAGTTGCTTTCAGGCATATCATAGGAACTGAAAAAGTCATATGAGAGGATTCTTTTAGCCAACCAGTTAATAGAATCACATGGTGTGTGTGTCCAATGCCCACCCACTTCACTTGCGTGATACGGGTTCCGCATAATGCGGATAGATGGCAGAACTGTGACCCATTTTCTAATTGCACACCACTTCGGCGGGTCACACTGTACATGATGTGTATCTGTGGAGAGTTATGTCGGGTATTAGGGTGAGTGTATGTGTAAGTGTTGTGCCTGGAGTGAGTGATTATGATAATGAAGATGAGGAAGAAAGAAGGGGAAACCCGGTGCCGACATGTAGCCTACTCCTGTCGAATAGCGCTAAGGGCTCTGCCAAGGATTAACATCCCCATCCGACGGACGAATCACTATCAACAGTGACATATGCCTTCTCTTCATATGCACTGCGGAGAGATTTGGGATTTAACCCAGGCATATTGATGCACAATCTAGTGATTAGTGTGCACCGCCATCTCTCCTAGTTCCGAGGTAGAAATTTTACATGACAATTTCTGACCCCGCCGGGAATCGAACCCGGGCCGGCTAGTCTGGAGCCAGACACGCTACCACAGAGCTAACTCGGCGGACTAGAATCACTGGAACACAACAGATTTCAGGAGCCCAGTTCATGTCCTCGTCTATTTTGCAATCAAAAGAACACTCGTAAGCTCTTTTAATTAGTGTAGTAAAATTCAAAGTTAACTAAACACAAACGTAACAAAAATTGTTTATGACTTATATAGGCTAATATTTCGAGGTATGTTCCACTTTATAAGATACTTTCACCACACTTAAAAATTAGGACAAAGTTCCAACTAAATTGAGAATAATATTACCTGACTCTCACAGTCTAATGAGGAATAAAATTTATTTTTATGAATTCTGATTTCACAGGCAACAATCATCTGAAGTTGTAGTCAAGTGTTAAAGCAATAAATTGAAATATTTGAAATATTTTCTTTACATTAACATGTTAAGGACTGTAAATAGAAATAAAAATAAATCAAATTTTAAAAAATTACGAAAAAGTGGTGGGTGGTAGAAAAATTCTGACTTCATTTTTGGAATCAGCACATGAAATTACACAAGACTTTGAACATTTAACAAAATCATTGTCGACCAGTGTTATTTTTTTCAGGACATTGGTTCTTTATTTACGTTTGTTTAAAAGAAGGTCTAAGAATTAATACAAAATTTTTATTGAATCTCTTTCGAGTCATGGCCTTTGTCATGGTTGCCTATAAGATATTTTGTCATTAACAATACCACCGTATCTTGACTGCTAAACCTCTCTCACGGTTAAATTATATATGAACGCGTGTTTCGAAACAGTATCGAATGCAAATTTCCTAACAGCATTTAGGCTTGCACTCAAACAAGTATTGAAAAATGTAATATTAAATGATATTTTAACAGTCATTCATTTGATTTTATTCATTTTTTTTTTCAGTGGCATAAAATAACAATACATTCTAAATTTTAGAAACGAGTTCAAAATAAGGAAATGAAATTAATGCTACCACCAAAGCGCGAACAGAATATGATTTAAAACTTCTGTAAATTTGCTTTCCAACACAAAGCCAATTGTATAGGTACCGTACTTTATTTGTATCAAATAAAATCTGAAGTTATGACTTAAAGTTAAACAAACAATTGATTGTGCAATATTTTACCTTTCATATATCTCTTGCTCTTGTGATGAAGATCTATAAAATAAATATAGTCTACAGATTCCAATAGGTGTGAAGTAGTATAACGAATATTAAAACATAAATTTAAAAGCATAAGATGATAGCTTTATAAAATCATGAACAAGATGAGCTTAATGATAATATATGAACGCGAAAACTGTCTAGATGCAATAAGTAAATAATTTAAACATCTGAACGGAAACTCTAAGGAAATACTGCTAGATATATTTCCAGATACGAAATAACTTATGCAATCAAAATAGAAAAACTCAGGACTTTTGTATAAAATACATGGATGAGCATAGAGGAAAATAGCCCTGATATCACTGGGCACAGAGAATAGAGTGACAAATCATGTTATATATGTAGATCTGTTGAACCCAGACGCATCGGACGTCTGAGAATATGAGTAAAATACAAATGGAGGGTTCAGAACCATAGTGGGACAAGCGCCATTTACTAAAACCGTAGAAAACGAGGGTTAAAATGAAGTTATTACCATAATTCAATGGAAACATATAGCAAGTAGTATAAAGTATACACATTAAAACTAAATGATATTTCAGTCTTCATTAAGCAATGGTATTCACTTAACTTTAACCCTTACTTTCTCCATTTTTAATAAATGGCGCTTGGCCCAATATGGTTCTGAATCCTTCAATTCCTCTGTGATAAGTATGGACTTGTGATCCACCATGAAAACGAATATGACTATAATAATGATGATGATCCGTGTGATAAACAGATAAATACAATAGGACCCCGATTTCCGTCACCCTATTAACGGATTGGCAGATTACCGACTGTTTCTCTCTCTCTTTCTCTTTCTCTTTCTCTCTCTTTACAGGACAAAATATGAAGTCTTATACTGTTACTTCTTGGAGAGGGTGTTTTTCCCAACTTTTAAAATAGTCACTACCTGGTTTCAAGGAAATGACCCCAAGAACTTCCACACAATCGCAAAACCCGTGTATAATTCAGTCCTTCTTCTACTGTTGGAGTGGACGTTCTCATAACGAAACAGAAAACCTGGGTGTAAGGACGGAATACTAATAATACTAGTAGGTCTATTAATATCTGTAACACACTGATGTTGTAAATTATAACCTCAAAACATATCATAATTTTAAAACGAAATCAATGAAACATAATACATTTCTATAAGCGTCGATTATTGCTCTTTACGAATATACATATTAAATTAACATTTCTAACATTGAGGAATAGCAATGTACTTTCCTCGAATACGCAATAATGATAAACGTTTCAACAGTTCAGCTTCTAACAGCAAACTAACACATTCCAGCGAAAGAGAGTCTCGTGGCATAGTAATTTGGAGGACTTCTGCTAGAATACAACTCCTTTCAGGTCGTATATCACACTAATTCATATTTGTAACACTTCCTCTATACCATTGGTTTCCAAACGCCTATAGAACCAAGAGATATTGCACGTCAAGCATGCTCTGATAAGGTCAAAACTTTCAATATAAAATAGGGAAAACGACCTTAAAGAATATGCGCTGCGGGTTACTTACACCAAGAGTTACCTCGTACGATTTTGGACATTTATGCTCTATACGCTGTAACCAACGTTCTGTACCTATTCTCACAAACTTTGTAATGTTTAGCAAAATCACCAGGTCAATTTCATTGCACACACTGAAGAAAGCAAAATTATTTATTTTACCATGGCTCGCCAACTGTACTTACCCCGGTTAGCACACACACAACTTTGAGTAATTAGCTAAGTACCAAACGAAACGTTTCCAGACGCGGGTTTCTTTGTGAAAGTTGTTTCATAACCAAAGTAATCTAAATCTATGAAATGTAACATTTAAATAATTACAGTATGCTGCGAATTTGTTTCTCAAATATAGCCTAAGGATGTTAAAAAGAAGATCTAATACGTATTTTAAGAGGTGGTAGAACTCATCAAAACTAGTAAAAAAAAAAGAGGCCTCATAAACATGTGTCCCGAAATTAATATCTTCCCAGATATTAGAACATCTATTCATAACAATTGCTCGGTGTGACTTCCATTCATCATAACATAACATAACACATCCTTCTACTTGTCGTAGACTAATTTGGAAACACATTCGGAATTGCACCGTCACACAAAACCTGATGATCACGTTTACGAAAACACATCTTTCCGTTCTTGTCGACATATTTCTCAACAAAGATCAAGTCATTTTTCCTGAAAATGTTTCATACATATCAGAGATCTGTCGGTTGGTGACCAGTCTGCCCGTGGAACCGAACGAATCCATTTACTGCGTAGTTCAGGATCTTTAGGAAGCCGAAAACAACTTGTATATCCTTCTGCTTTAATTGTCTTGTCGTAATTACTTACGCAACCCGGCACTACACACCTATCTGGCATGCTTATGGAATGTTTGTTACCACAGACACCATACCAATGGAAATATTAGCGCAAATACGCGAGCAAGGAGAACGTCTTGCACTAAAACACATGGTACGTTACTCAGGCGATAGGACGGACTGCGGCGTTGCCACATTTACCAGGGCCGGGCCATGCCTAGAGAGGGCTATGGTCCTAATGACGTAGCTTAGAAAAACACTAAAAAAACCCTGTATAATTTATTTTTCCCCTGAAAATCCCCCTAACATTTTTATCCCCCCCCCCAAACTTCCCCTGGAAAAGTACTTTCTCCCCAAATTTTGTGGGAAAACCCCCAGGTTGTCAACACAGCACAATAACCAAAAGTCCAAGGGATTAAGATCTGGGGAACGAGCAGGTCATGATACACAACCTCCCCGGCCAATACTCATGTTAGATGTCGTCTAACTCTGTTATGGAAATGGGCTCACGCTCCGTCATGCATAAACCATATTTGTAGTCTTTGATGGTATGGCACTTCCTTCAGCAAAACGGGCAGTTTGATTTGTTGAGGAATGTCGATACTGAGAACCAGTTAATATCGGGGTAGAATGTGTGGCTCTATTAAGATAACTTTTATAAAGTTAACTAGTCCTCTAAATGGCAGCAATGGGAAATTTTTATTCAGATTAAAAATACAGTGGGACGAGAACATAAAAGATATGTATGAAGTATTATTATATAGATATTGAGAATCCTTCATTCCGTATAAAGTTATATTAGAGTAGATCATGAGTAGCGTAGCGATTAGGTTTACTAGCAGAATAATGTAATAAAATCATGAAAGCAATGGATGTTCAAATAAAGTAGAACCACAGTCTAGTATAGCTTATACAGTCACGAAGGTCAATACAAAGAAAATATGCATCCATAGACAGTTGCTAACCACTAGGATCGCTACTATCGCCTCATTATAGACAATGCGAAATAATAACAAAACGAAACAAAAACGTACTTTCAATGTGATAATGTTATGCTTTGAGAATCAAAGATTATGTTCCAAGTGATTACCATTCACATTAATGCACATTCGAACGTTCTCCCCGAAAGACCGTATAACTGCCCGGCATGTTGCTGGCTGAATGGACACACAAGCCTGTCGAATACGTTGCTGCATGTCGTCTGGTGTTGTCAGAATGTTCTGGTACACACTATTCTTTACAGTTCCTCACAGGGAGAAGTCGAGTGGCGACAGGTCCGGAAAACGTGCAGGCCACTCTACGTGGACTGTGGCGTTGACAGTTGTTGTGGTTTGTTTACATGTTAAGACAGCAAACACAACACACGACGTGTACGAACGTCAGCCGTCTTTCGTTTTGTGTAAGTTAATGCACAAATTGAATGGGACACCATACCAACCGGCACATTCTGATGGCATTCATTTTGCATTTTGTTGCTGTTATTGATTGGGAAGGTGACATTGTGATGCATTTTTGAACTCATCTTAATGTGTGTAATCAATGTAACATGATTAAAGTGTGTAGTGTTATTTGAAAAATTGATGACGTCACGTGTATCTTGTACCATAATGTAGTTAAATGCACCAAATCTCTACACTCATGTTAATCCCTAGTTCTAACATAAAATTCCAATACCTATCTAAACAAAAATGTTATAATAGATGCATAAGATAAATGAGACACCCTGTATACTAAACTGTGGTAGAACTAGGTGAATCATAAACAGAGAGAGAAGGTAATTTTAGAATAAAAAGTTACTTGAAAGGTATGTGCATAATTTTTGTCATATTTTGAATAACGTGTTTGTTATATTATTGTGTAAATTGGTTTGTAGTTGTATTTGTTAGGAAATATATATATATATATATATATATATATATATATATATATATATATATATATATATATATATATATATATATATACACACATTACTAAATAAATAAGTAAATAACTAATAAATAGGGGAAAAAATAATCAATTAACAGTTTTGATAGCTGGAGAGGAATGCCTGTTCCGAAGGACGATGGGGCCAGCTAATAACTCATTTCAGCACGGGTGGACGAAAAGTCACGCCCGATAAGCGACCGCCATAACTAGATTTTTCTTCACACCATTGCATTTTGACTATCTGGAATTCAAATAGTGACGTCGCGACGGAGTAAGTCTACTCCCTCGGCTAACGGTGCACAGAATCTTATTATACTTTAGAAAATATACAACTAATTTTAAACTAGGCCATATTTTTAATCACATTTTAATTTATGAGCAATGAATATTTTAGCTACTAATCTTAACATGGAAAAGAGATTTAGACGGCTCATGGGCACGTTACCTCGCGATAGATGCATTAACATATCTTGTGTTGTAAACGCTAAGTGACATGAGGGCCATGTCGTTCTTTAGGGTGACCTCTGGTTGGTTTTCGTGTGTTGTAAATTGTGGAATTTAATGGCACGAGATAGAAATCATCTCCTAAGCTCTGTGACTCTTGCTTCAACACGGTCGAACATTGCTTAATTCCGGAAATTACTATTTTTAACAAAGCTTCTAAAACGGTTTGGATATAATAAAATAACGCTGTAAAAGGTTTTAAACCGCTGACAACTTAGGCCTAAAATGTGACAAAGGAACAATGTCATGAATTACGAAACAGGTAAAAGTATTGCTCAGTATAACAGCAGTATAATCCCTGAAAAAATCCGATTTACTTCAAATAAAACCATTTCTTCTATACTGTATTATTATTATATTATATTCAGTGGCGGTACGTCAATAAGATCACAAGAGCACGTGAACACCTTGTTTCCATTAATGCACAACTAGTTTTATTTTTAATACCGTATTGACGTAGTGGGGATGTATAATATCAGGATCGAGTATTTTAAACTTCCCGCATCTTGCATAAACTTCGTATGTAAACTTGGCAACATCCGTTCACGTACAAGCCGTGCTCTTTTCAAGGAGGTTACAGGAATTTCACGCATGAGCGGGAGAAAATTGTCTTTCGGTGGCCGCTTATGACTCGTCAAGAGCACAAAGCATTAAGTGAAGAGTGAATCTATCCTACAGATGTCAGGTGCATCGATGCCTATCGTTTACGTGCTATATCTCGAGGAGGAAATTTAATTAGTCTGTATTTTAGCCTGCAGGTGTCAGCATTTCACTGTCGGAAAGTTTACTTTATGTGGATGTGTGTACAGTGCTGCTACGAGAGTGTAGTTTGTGGATTACTATGCTTCAGTGTCGGCATATAGCATAGCTTGGCTTTCAAAGACTGGCTGGCTGAATGTGATGGTGCATGAATTTAAATATCTGTATGGTGGTGTATAGGCTAGTACTTAAGAATAATATTTACTGGCATGTATTTATAGTAATCAATCTATGCGAATGGGATTACAGTACTGATATAAGCTATAATGTATCAGTGTGTTGTGAACCAAAATATATTACTGAACACATGCTTTTGTAAATTGTGTTATGTATTAATTTTTAACAAACATAAACAATGAACTCTGTTCAAGTAATTTTGAAGAGTAGAGAACTGGGTAAACTGGCTTTCCAGGAAAAATTGGAAATAAAAAGACTAGGTTTCATTATTATTATTATTATTATTATTATTATTATTATTATTATTATTATTATTATTATATGTTGTTTTGAATTTATATACGGTTTTTTCGACAGTGAAACATTGGAATCATGACATTTCATATTAGGCTAAAAACGTACGATTTCAAATTCTCTTCGATTTTGGAACACAAAATTGTGAACACACATAATATTTTATCACGAGCCCCCACTGATTATATTATCAGAAACTACTTTATTTAATTTATGACAATCTTACATAACGAACAATAAATCACACGTTACTTGTTCAACTACTATCATCTAATTCTTCGTAATTATAACTTTCTACAGATCATCTCAATGACTGTTGCTATAGTGTGTCCAGTCAGAGTTGATCTTAACCGTCGCAACTTAGCTGCTATATAATTCTATGTTTTATCTGGTGTCTGTTTTGACCCAAGCATATTTGTTGTAAATAATTATGACATTTTACAGGTTTATGCATTTTTTATAATATATATAAGAAAATTCAAAGATTTTTTTGCTCGTAGAGTTACTCATTATTGTTAAATAATGAATGAATGAATTATTTTAATTATTTTAATGACAGACTATTTATTTCGTGTCTTTGTTTCTATTTTTTTTTTTCAATTATCGTAAAACACTTTCACTTGAAATACGAGTAAAATACAAAAAGGAAATTGTTATTGCATCAATTAATTTATTTATTTATTTAGTTATTTATTTATTTACTTGCTTACTTATTTACTTATGTATGTATGTATGGTTGTATATATGTATGGTTGTATGTATGTATTCATTCAGTCACTCACTCACTCATTTATTATCTATCTATCTATCTATCTATCTATCTATCTATCTATCTATCTATCTATCTATCTATCTATCTATCTATCTATCTATCTATCTATCTATCTATCTATCTATCTATCTATCTATCTATCTATCTATCTATCTATCTATCTATCTATCTATCTATCTATCTATCTATCTATCTATCTATCTATCTATCTATCTATCTATCTATCTATCTATCTATCTATCTATCTATCTATCTATCTATCTATCTATCTATCTATCTATCTATCTATCTATCTATCTATCTACCTACCTACCTACCTACCTACCTACCTACCTACCTACCTACCTACCTACCTACCTACCTACCTACCTACCTACCTACCTATCTATCTATCTATATATCTATCTATCTATCTATCTATCTATCTATCTATCTATCTATCTATCTATCTATCTATCTATCTATCTATCTATCTATCTATCTATCTATCTATTTATTCTCATCACCTGCTGCAGTAGAGAGTACATTATTTTACAAATACAAGCAATTACTCTTGAACCTACAAACTTTTACCAATAGTTTAATAGTTCAAATTACGTGTCTAAAAACAAAATGTATAGACAAGGTCAGTTAAATAACAAAGAGATTGTACAATCAAAAAATTCGTCAAGATTATAAAACGGATTTACAATTAACCAACTAGAGGTGTAAAATATGTGAGCAGCCCTGCTTAAATTAAAATTATGTGATGGAAATTTATTTGCAACCTTCAATGACACTTGACAATTTTTTTTGGGGGAGGGGGATTTAGCAAGTCTACATGTTATGATATTAAAATCATTTCCTTGTCTTGTGTCATAGGAAAGAATACCATTTCTTAATGTTAAAGTTAGAAGATTATCTTTAACATACAAAATTAACCCTAGAATATATAAAATAAATTTTGTTTTTCAAAATAATGGTTTACAATGTCCATTAAAAGCTGCGTTTGATATAATTCTTATGGCCCTTTTTTAAAGCAACAGGACTCTATTTATAAAAACACTGTTGCCCCATAGCAGTATTCCATAGGTAAGAGTACTTTGAAAGTAAGCAAAATAAGCATCACGAATATAGTTTTCAGGTACAACAGTATTTAATTTCTTAAGGAGAAGCAAAGTTCTTGAAAGTTTAGTAGAAATATGATCAATATGACTTTCCCATGTCAACTTGGAATCAACAATAATTTCTAACATATTAAACTGACTTTGTTCATGATCGGTCTTCTTAAAAGTAAAAATCACACATTCAGTTTTAGCTGGGTTCAACAAAAATCCTTTTGCATTAAACCAAACTTCAGCATCTCTTACATTATGTTGAGCAAAGCTTTTCAAATAGTTAATATCACTACATAGCAGACTATTTATGCTGTATTTGGGTTTATTTCTGTCAGTAAGTGTTATAAGTAAAAGTTTAAATGCAAAATAAATCTAATTACAAAATAAAGACATCTTCTATAGCTGGGGCCATCCACGACCCCGAGGAATAAATATGAAAAGAATAATCAATATATAATTTTGTTATAATCTTAATTGTAAATGAAATTGAAATAACCAAGGATAGGATATCTACAGTAGGTACCTTACTAGAACGTTTCGGAGTATATGGCTGTAGATATTAACAATAAAATATGGTGTGGGGTCAAAGAAAACCCCAGGTAAGTGTCGAGAGCTAAAGGAAGAAACGGTTCCTTTATTATGAGAGTTTCAAATTTTGTTGGAACATTGTACAGCTTTCTGTTAATAATAAACTTATATGTCAAATACATAAACATTAGAAATATGCCACGTAAGGTGATGGCAAAATAAAATTAAACGTGTACAAAAGGAATAAAACAATTTTCCTGATAGAAACGAACACATATTAAAATACATGTTATTAGAGACACAATTGTTAAAAACTACAGTCCATTTTCTAATACGACGGACGGATGGATTTGTAAATTTATTCCAACTCAACAATGTAACTTTTATTCAAAGCAACAAGAATTACTTTCTATAATTTAGTTCAAATACTCCCGTCAAAAATGAGATTTCCACTCCACACAATAACACAGTATTCGTTATTGCACTCCACAGACGACAATGACAATTTACTTAGATTATTGAGAACAACAATGAACTGTTAATCTTAACTAATGTTCACAAAGCACTATTTACAAATCAGAACTGTCAGTTCTCAGTTCACAGTTCGTTTGCCTTGGGTAGTTCTTCTACCTCAGTCACTCGAGTTTACAGTATCTCCAACCCCAGACCTTCAGAGACAGTCCACTGAACTTCGAACTCAGGTCCCCCAACTGCGGTCCACTGCACTCGAACTCAGGACTTCAGATGCTCACACAGCTGCGGACACACTCAAGTCGAACTCCGGTCTCGAAGCTGGCTTCACTGTTACACAAGACTGGCTTGCTGTCCAACGACTACAACAACACTGCTCAAGTTCACCCGCGTGTCGTAATTTATAACCAAACCATAGCTACGAGAATGTACGATGTCGCGAACAATCTTCAGATACCGAGAGGATGACGCCTACCCAGACTTCTCTGGATTTCTCCCCTCAGTCACCAGCTGCTTACTTCCCCCTCACTCTTCGACACGTCCGCGCCGCCACCTCGCGCCCCCTCTTACGTCTGTCCCCTTCAGACCTCAGGGGCCGCAACTTTCTTCACCGCGTTTTCTCGTGCACCCCCGACCTCTGTGGAACGCGATCGACTACCGACTGTCACAATATTAAAACACATTTTATTAGAGACACAATTGTTAAAAACTACAGTCCATTTTCTAATACGACGGACGGATGGATTTGTTGTCATTAAAAATTTATTTATAAGTATATCTCCATTAGAAACACACAAAAGCAAATTTTTTTAAGCAGTAACACAATTTAAATGCTACAATAGACTAAGAAAAAAAAATATAGGAAAAACTTGGCGAAGGAGATATTTTCAAGGCTTCTGTGACCAAATTTCCATATTTATTTCGACGGGCAAGCGAAAACTTATATAAATCTAAATCTGATCAGTCGGAGCTAAAAGGAACTAAGTCACTCTTCACAACCTTTCAGGAGAAGCAAAAACATTCCACTAATAACATAAATATTATATTTTTATGTTATAGAAGACAAAAGAATATTTAAGTCTTATTTCCTTCTTCCACCGTTCGATGCGCATGACATCCGTTGTTCAAATTGTTGCATAACCCAAAACTGCATAATTTGACTTAGTTCCTTTTAGCTCCGACCGATTCGTAATGTTCTACTAGCTAATAGTTCGATAAGTTGGTTGTGGGTCTCAACTGTTAACCTTTCCAGTTGAAATGTCGTTTTTATGACAAGTGCAGCAAAGAGTACTCATATTCGAGAACATGTCGTCGTTGTCCGGTAAATAATCCGACAACTGAATTTTCAGCACACGTAAATGAATCTTCATGCTCTCCAACAAGAGATCAATAATAGCTTATTTTTGGTTCCCATTTCCCTCAACATAATCTAAAATGAGTGTAGCTAAACATTTAGATTTTTTCAAGCTGAATGAACCAAATACCAAATACGCCCTGGTAAATTCAAAGTCAGGCCATTTAAGTGGGAAAATGTATCAGCTAATTAAGGCACCAGAAATGTACACTCACTATCTCAGAAAAAATTGTTACTTAAGCTTTTGATTCTGTACAAATGTGGTTATTTCATTTCAAAATTAAAATGTTCTAGTTCAACATTTTCCCTCGAAATAATCATCCGAACTCAGTGTGAAAAATGAGTGTTTTGTTGTTTGTGACCATTTCGTTTCACAGTCTACCAAACAGCCTACTCCGTAACGATCGACCTTTTATAAAATTAACCATTTTTCTTCTCATAGCTTTACAGAGAATATCTTTCAGATTGTCTTGCATAATTTTTGTGGCTAGCGGATGTCTAAGCAGTACATTCATTCAACACACTGTGTAAAATTCGTTTAATTTTGCCACACACCCGCTGTTCTTTCCTGTTAAAAAGTTTACACCATCGCTGTACATTGTCGAAACCATGTTGTTGTTTTCTATAGCCTCATAAAAACGTTAAAATAGCCTTGTTCTGTTGCAAAACAACACATTTTCTTCAATCAACACATCACAGACAAAACATAAAAACTGAGAAATGTCCGTTGAATCCATTAATTATGTCACTGAATAAAAATAATTTACTTAATTTTACCTTCTGGATTATCTGACAGAAAACATCAACAACTATCTCCTAGATTAGCCTAGAAACAGTGTCATCGGAAAGCGGAATAGCTTTCAATTTCTTCTTTAGGACTTATTAAAGCATTGTCCTATATTACATCAGCAGGCATGTGGTGTTACACATACTAGTTTCTCTTACTGCTAGCCTATGCGATAGAATGTCGGTGTTTCAAATGTTGATTTATTACTCTGGCTTGCTTTACAAATAGAAAGCTGTTGAATTTTCAAAATTGTAACGATTTATTTTTAAGAGACGGATTTCCAAATGCCGAAGCAACTTTGATGGCTTCATATTTTTGGCGGGTAGAACTTGAATGCAAACAGCATATTTTAAATAGCTGTCTCTGTATAAGCTTTTCTTCTTATTTATCTATTCGCGGAATGAAAATTGCTTTTTTTCGTTTTGCTATAAATTTGTTCATTTTGCATTGCGAATTAGAGAAAAATGTTCCACGAATATTATTCTTACGGAGTGCAAATTAAAAACCGACACCTTAATTGTTGAATCGCGAATTTCAAAATTCCCACAAGTCACATTTAACCCTTATATACGAGTACAATGATTATATGTCTTGATTTTATAACACGCAATAATCGTATACAAAACACGGAACTTGCTTGCTTAGACGTGTATCAAATTCGCTTCCGCTGCCTGTACTTGAAACACGTCGACTACATTCTGTCCGGCGTCGTATGTTCACCTTCAAACTAATACAAATGTACCGATGTCACGGCCCTAGTTATGACCTACACATGTTTTTCAATATGTGTTGGGACAAACGCCGGATATCAGTGCTGGCTTGCCGTACATAATACAATACCATATATTTATTTTGGTATCGCCCGACAGGAGCAGAAACCACATTTCCGAATTACATATCGTCTTCATCGACGGAGAAGGCAAAGAAAATAAAAGAAAAGAAACGCTGATTGTTGGATCAGTCGTGAAGAGTAGCTCTTGGTGTTTAGCTCCGTTTCTATTCCTTCTTTAATAATAATAATAATAATAATAATAATAATAATAATAATAATAATATTTTTAGTAGGTTATTTTACGACGCTTTATCAACATCTTAGGTTATTTAGCGTCTGAATGAGATGAAGATGATAATGCCGGTGAAATGAGTCCGGGATCCAACACCGAAAGTTACCCAGCATTTGCTCATATTGGGTTGAGGGAAAACCCCGGAAAAAACCTCAACCAGGTAACTTGCCCCAACCGTGAATGGAACCCGGGCCACCTGGTTTCGCGGCCAGATGCGCTAACCGTTACTCCACAGGTGTGGAGTAATAATAATAATAATGACAGGATGTAATTTGTCTCCGCTAATATTTAATATGGTCTATTTATATAGACGATGTTCTCCGCCTCTGGAAAAAGAACTAAGGAAGAGACTAGTGAAGTGCTTTGTGTGGAGTGTGGTATTGTATGGGGCAGAAACATGGATATTACGACGAAATGAAGAGAAACGAATAGAAGGATTTGAAATGTGGATATGGAGAAGAATGGACGTCTGAAGTGGACAGAAAGAATAAGAAATGAAGTTGTGTTGGAAAGAGTGGGTGAAGAAAGAATGATGCTGAAACTGATCAGAAAAAGAAAAAGGAATTTGTTGGGTCATTGCGTACTGAAGGATGAAGGAAGCACTGGAAGGAATGGTGAACGGGAGAAGAGTTCGGGGGAGAAGAAGATATCAGATGATAGACGACATTAAGATATATGGATCATATACGGAGACTAAGAGGAAGGCAAAAATAGGAAAGATTGGAGAATGCTGGGTTTGCAGTGAAAGTCCTGTCCATGAACACAACACTTATGTATGTATATGTGTATGTATGTTTATTATTATATTATTATTATTATTATTATTATTATTATTATTATTATTATTATTATTATTATTAAGTAGGTTATTTTACGACGCTTAATCACATCTTAGGTCATTTAGCGTCTGAATGAGACGAAGGTGATAATGCCGGTGAAATGAGTCCGAGGTCCAGCATTTGTTTATATTGGGTTGAGGGAAAACCCCGGGAAAAACCTTAACCAGGTAACTTGCCCCAATCGAGAATCGAACTGGGGCCACCTGCTTTCGCGGCCGGACGCGCTAACAGATGTGGACTGTATGTATGTATGTATGTATGTATGTATGTATGTATGTATGTATGTATGTATGTATTTCTCCGAAGGTTAAAGAAAGAAATGCCACTTGGAATTAAATTATGCATAAATTGCACAAATTATAATTTTAAAATTTGAACTGAAAAATCCAAGACTGCGGCTTTCAGAGGGAAAAAGCATAATAAGATCGAAGATAGTTTCAAACAATAAAGTAATAGATCAGTTTGGAAATTTTAAGTATCTAGTAAGGTTGTAATGTGACATAAAAAAAGCGAAGATAGTTTCAAACAATAAAGTAATAGATCAGTTTGGAAATTTTAAGTATCTAGTAAGGTTGTAATGTGACATAAAAAAAGCAACGAAGAAATAAATATTAAATTAAATAAATTTCAACAAATTTGCGGAATAATAGCAAATACATTAAAAAGAAAAACTAGAAGGGAAACGAATCTAAAATTTTATAAACAATAGCTGTTCCGGTTTCATTATACGGATCTAAAACATGGACTGTAAATAGAACAGATTGTAGTCTCATACAAGTTGCAGAAATGAAATACATTCGAACGGTAAAGGAAAAAACTAGATTTGACCTAACTAAAAATGAAGATATATCGTATAATGAAAGGAATTACATATATTTTCGTTGAATGAAAAAATTATAACGTCCTATAGGAAAAAGTGGAAAAATCTTCTCTTGAGAATAGATAATACCCGCATTCCAGTACAAACATATTTAACATAAACCGTCTGGCTACAAAGATGTAGGAAGACCTGCAAGAAGATGGCACGAAACATGTGGCAGGAACAGGAGTGCTCTTCTAATTCTTGAAGAGATGATGATGATGATGATGATGATGATGATGATGATGATGATGATGATGATGATGATGATGATGATGATGATGATGATGATAGAATGGGTGCTGAAATACTCGTATGCTGAAATAGCATCCGTAACGAATTGCAGACTGTAAGCCGACTTCCCCTCTCCGGATGTGTGTGACTTATTACGCAGCTAAGCCAGTGCGTGGGGATGTCACCGGGCAGCACGTAGCCACCCGTGTTACATTTCAAGGCGATCCGTGTAATTGACGTTATCGAGGAAACAGGAGAAAGTGCGACGCACGCACGCAGGCGGGTGGGCAGCAATTGGAGCGGGACGCGGGCGCCCATGCTTGCTTCCTCCCGCGCCCTGGCTCTCAAGTGCCAACTCATGTCGAGGCGATACACCTCGCTGTGACCCCTTTGTCTTTGCCGATAAGTACACAGATTGTCCTGCCGAGAATCCACAATTTCGAAATCACGGAACGAATCTCACAGTGGTTTGCTTAATTGGTTTGTTTCTAATCCCTTTAGGTCAAGTCTTTGCACAGGCCTAGTTACATCAAAGAGTTCTTATCAAAGACCCAAACATTCTTTCGTTAAGGAGGAGAAATACGTATGGGAAAGTATTAATGGAGAATATAATTTCCATTTGCTTACCTAGATCCGCCATTGGTCTAATATCTTACTTACTTACTAAAGGCTTTTAAAGAACCCGGAGGTTCATTGCCGCCCTCACATAAGCCCGCCATCGGTCCCTATCCTGTGCAAGATTAATTCATTCTCTATCACCATATCCCACCTCCCTCAAATCCATTTTAATATTATCCTTCCATCTACGTCTCGGCCTCCCCAAAGGTCTTTTCCCCTCCGGTCTCCCAACTAGATTATTAAAGAGTCCTCTGAAGTTAAGTATTTAGGCATAATTTTCGATAATAATTTAAAATGGAACCAACACATTAATTACCTTTGTAATAAATTACGTAAAATAGTATATTATTTTGTTTTATTGAGGAATTACTTGTCAATATGTTTATTACGCACAATATATTTAACTTTATTTCAATCGGTAATTATGTATGGAATTATAGGATGGGGTAGCTCATTTAAATCCAATTTTAATCCACTTATTTATTACAGAAGAAAATAATTAAAGTATGTCTTCATAAACCTATTGATTTTCCATCTCAAAATTTGTTCTTAGACTTTAATGTACTTAACGTAAGACAAATTTATTACATTGTATTAATAAACTTCATACATAAAAATCGAAATAATTTTGAATTGTATTCTCATAGTTATGAAACAAAAGGTATGAATTCTTTAAGACTCTTTGAGCCAAAATGCAACACTGCTACAGTATTTAATCATAGTAATAATTTTGGCCCAAGAATATATAACAAATTTATATTTAAATATCCTAATCTTGTCAATTCCAATATTTCTAGTATTAAATTAAAATAATTATGTATGGATTTTATAAAAATTGAAAAATTGTCAATTTAAATTTATATACTATAATTGCATAGTAGACATAAGACAAATTGTATTGTATAATTATTAATTTCAATTCAGGAATCCGCCCATGAGCACGAGTTATACTCTTTAAGGGGCGAGCTAAAGTTTTTCTGTATATATTATATTTTATGTTACAATTATTAGCAAAATAATAAAAAATAAATAAAAATATGCATTTATGGATTCGCCCATATGTGCTACATGCTCTGCCCATCTCAAACATCTAGATTTAATGTTCCTAAATATGTCAGGTGAAGAATACAATCCGTGCAGTTCTGCGTTGTGTAACTTTCTCCTGTAACTTCATCCCTCTTAGCCCCAAATATTTTCCTAAGAACCTTAGTCTCAAACACCCTTAATCTCAAAGTGAGGGGCCAAGTTTCACAACCATACAGAGCAGATTTTTTGAAAGCAGACTAATTGCTCTAATACCAACGTACAATAATTCTATCTTTTAATAGCCTTCGCAGATTAAAATAACGCTACTTTCATCATTATTACACCAACGTTATCATCAAAATCCTTCCCTACACGAACCTTACATAAGTTGATCCCTTACGGTAACAACTTTAATGTATTCAAATATTCTTAAATCGTCTTTAATATTTCTCCTTCTCTCGGCCAAAAATCGAATATTTGTGCACGAAATCTTCATTCGTCCACTCTTTTAATAGTACTACAGTAGAGCGTCTCGTTTAGGCACAGTCAAAACGTAAACAAAGTGCAGGTAACATGTGGGGAGAGGAAGAGCCGTACGATAAACAGGAGGAATGCACAAGGTTTTAGTTACAACATTTATGGAGGAGCATTAATTGAAATTATATTTTCCAAAAACACACAAAACAAAAGAACACAAATTGCATAACGTTACCATACACACATATTAACAAACAAACAATTGTAATGTTGCAATATTTCAATATAACAAATCAAATTTTGCTATTTATATTATGTTGCTTTCAAGCAGAATTTTTTACGGTCTTGAATTTCATTCTCTGTGTGACCTGAATAAAGTGAAATTTGAGAAGGGATAAATGTGTAGGAAATGGTGTTGTCACTTCAGACCAGTATATAATGTACTGTAGTTTTGTTAATTCGTCCACAGAAGACGGTGATACTATAATAATATGATATGCGTAGACCTATATAATCACTTAGTGATTTAAGACGGCGTTCATTCCGTTGGATCTCGGCCACTTTGTCACTCGTAATGAGTGCACCTCTGCACATTAGTATGCTGGACATTGTGTCACGGTCACACATCTGTGACAGTGCATGAGGGGTGGCCACTAAATAGAAACTAAGAGGTGGAACTTAAACTGAGAGGATTCAATCCGCATCGGAATTTGAATCCGGTGTGGCTTAGTGGATAAAGCGTCAACACATAGAGTTGAAAACTCGGTTTCGAATCCCGGTGCCGAGAGAATTTTTCTCCGCTCCACCTATCCTTCATCATATGATAACGCATAATTCCTGCACGGAAATATCATATGTACTTCGGTACATCGCAATAATACTGTTCTTGCTATGAGACATATCGTCAAGTTGTACTGCCTGATAAAATAGATGTATCAACCAGAACATCAATCAGAGTTAATTGATGAAATATGCACAGAATATTCTGTTATTTGAGATTTGTGATGCAAACTTTATGTTTGTCGGTAAAGCAAGTTTACCTATAATGAGTATGAAAATGTTTTTTGTGAAGAACACCTGCACTCCCTGTCAGTAGTTTCTATTTTCTCAGTCTTTGATTAATACGTCATCAATATGTTGTTAGCAGCTGTATCAAACTGCGCTGAATAGAGAACTTCCACGTACCTACATTGGTTAATAGACTGTAGAGAGTACATTATAGTTTTTCCAGTGACCACTAGAATGCAATTACCAATAGCTAAAAGTAGGGTTCCTTCATTTATATAGGTAATAGGTAGCTATAATCCAGGTCTTCTTACTCTATACCTCAAAGGCTGAAACCTAATCATTTTCTCCCTATTACTACATATACTAGTGGAATATAGTGATTTTTTTTTAGTTGCCACATTGAATTTTTTTTTTTTTCAAACTTTCTTTTAAATTTCGGTACTGACAAATACAGTACACAACTTGCAGTTATTTTCTGTTATGATTACAGCAACGCTTCCCTTTGACAAAGCTGCAACATTTATAAAACGAAAGTTACTAGTGAGTGTTATTTCATATTTGAACATAATTAACAATTGAAGACTTCCCCAGAAAAACAATGTAACATCAATGTATGACTTGAGGCTTTCCCGGAGTTTGATGTAGAATAACTCTTCTCGGGTTCTCAGCCAGGTGAGTTGGAGATTAGCTTCCAAGCTTTCGACGACTAGCTCTGCCATCTTCTTCAGGGAATGAAGTGATATGGGGCGAAAAATCGAAAAATCGAAGGAGAATTGGGAGGAAAATTTAAAAGGTACGCAAAACGCGTCCTTGCAAGGGGTTGGGGGCTGTACAAAACTAAATATGTGAGCTCCAAGCCTGTTGGCCACTAGTCTCACTCCGGGTTACGCTGCTCCCCTGAAGGAGCTCTAGAAAATTTTGAAGGGGAAGCCGAAATTGGACGTAACCTCTTAGGTACCACATACGCGAGGGGGGCTGAGACTGATCAATTGATCACGGAACGGGGCGAGGAGGAGTTGGCTGGTGTGTGCCGTTAGGATGGCAAGACGCCGTCATCTGTTGTTCGATGACAAAGCAGGTGAAGGCCGTCGGAAGAAGCGCCGTGAAATCTAAACTGCAATTTGAGAGGTCCCTGTCCTTTCAATTTGCGACTTATTGAGTGACCTCGTATGTTTAATATACTATTAATATTATCTGAAATAGGGCATACATAATTTATAAGAAAGGTGGAATATATATGGGGAAGGGCATATAGGTCCGTGGCCCATTTCTTATAGGGCTCATCCCGACATTTGTCTTACGCCTGAGGAAAACCACGGAATACCTTAGGCAGGATGAGTTGTCTCATATAAGAGACTAGCCAATTTGGCTATTATGTTGGAGGTCATGAGCCTTGTTGATTTGTCTCAATTTCGAGACCAGCCATTTGGCTATATGATGGCTCAATTGCGAAGAGGGGGGAGAGATGTGATTGTTAATTAGGGGGATTCATGGGGATATGAGTGCAGGTCCGTGGCCCATTTCTTTTAGGGCTCATCCCGACATTTGTCTTAGCGCCTTAGGAAAACCACGGAAAAACCTTAGGCAGGATGAGTTGTCTCAATATCAGAGACTAGCCATTTGGCTCTTAGGTTGAATGACTCTATGAATCGATGGATATATACTAGCCAATTGGCTCTATTAGATTTCCATCGATCAACAAAAGTAGATAATGTTATGGAGGGATTTTGTTTAGCCCAGTTAAGACAAGGTCATTTTACAGCGGTTGCACTATCCAAGGAGTCTCATGGAGTTGAGTCGTAGCTACCAAAACCTGGGAGTAGCGCCAGCCTCCCTGTCCTCCTGTCTCAATAGTATAGCTAATGGACCTGTCTGGTGTCTACGCCGTAACCTAGGATCATACTGGCCGAGGCCAGATATGAGCGGGTTGGGGTTAGCACGAGCTTCCGCATACAGGTTCCTAGCCAGTCGAGCAATGAACTCGTCTATGGTTGGCAACTCTAGTTCATCATGGAACTTTCTTCTCGAGGCGACTCGGGGGAGATGGGTAATGAGTCGAATCACCTGGTTTTGGACAACTTGGAGTTTACGGAGATGGGACACTGCCGCAAACCCCCATGCGGGTGCGGCATAGGTAATGACAGAGCGAATGAGGGCCTTATACATGGTAAGTCCTACCCCCAGGTTGTCAGGAGTTAAGGCCGCCAGAATGGGATAGTGTCTAACTATCAGCCCGTTGGCCTTACGAAGAAGGGATTGGATGTGATCTCGGAAGTTGAGATGAGAATCCATAATGATCCCTAAATATTTAATTTGGTTCATCCACGGCATTTCTCGTCCGAAAAGTGTGGGTGGTGGTGGTATGTCTTCGAGCCTCGCTCTTAGTGAAAAGAGTATGGCCTGACATTTCTCTACATTGACCTTGATTCTCCAGTCGTGGAACCACGGCTGGAGGTGATCTAAGATCGACTGTAATCTACGGGACGCTAATCTATAGGTTTTGCCCATCGCCAAGAGGGCAGTGTCGTCTGCATAGATATACAGATGACTACTTCTGCCGTGGATATAGCGAAACGGGAGGTCATTAATGAATATATTGAAAAGTATGGGCCCGATAATGGGGCCATGTCTAGCCGGTATATATGCAATAGTAGGGCTTCCCGTTGCGGGCCAATCAGGAGCTAGTTCCTAGTCCCGACAGCCAGGCGCATTCTGGTTGGTGGAAACGGTAGCCAATCAGGAGCTAGTTGCTGGTCCCGACTGTCTGCCGTGTGCTGGTGCTCTAAGCTTGGAAGCAAATCTCCAACTCACCTGGCTGAGAACCCAAGAAGAGTTATTCTAATGTAACATCAATTTCTTGAAATAGGTGATACAGGCGGAAAACGTAATTTTAAAGCAGTTATTTATATTACCCCTTCAGGCTGGTGTACATTATAGTGTACATTGTTTCTTTTGTTCTTTTTTGGAATGTCTTCGATACTTTTAAATATTTTGAAAAATTCAGTGTGACAGAAATGGAGAATATTATTTTTGGAACATTTCTATACCTGAATTAAAAATAAAATTTAAAATGTTGGGGTCCCAGGGGTGAAAATTGTCCCCAAATTTTGATTTTCTGTGAATACTTGATTTGGGAATTTTGGATCCCCAGAATGATTATGTGACCATTTTTTTTTTCAAATTTGTTTAATATAAATTCAGGTCTGAAGGGGTTAATAAATTATTACATTCAATGATTGAATAAACTTGTATATTTGTTTAGTCAAAAATGGTTGTGACAGTAAATATTTGCCTAAAGAAAATATGTTCATGAAATTAGTTCCTTTCTCCTGAAACATGAATTACTAATTTGTTGGTTACATTCTTATTTCAGTGATGTCTTCAATTAATAATAGCAATACTATGTGGTATTATTATTATTATTATTATTATTATTATTATTATTATTATTATTATTATTATTATTATTATTTTAACTCTATTGGTCTGACGATAATGAAATGAAAATTAATGAAACAAAAATTTTCGTCATTTCTTACTCTGCAAAAACTACTTCCTTAAAATTCAATTATTCTCTTAATAACGTCTATGTTATTAGAAAAAAATTATATTAAAGATCTTGGTATATTATTTGATTCTAAATTATATTTCCATGATCATGTTCAATATATTTATAACATTACAACTATTCAATAAGAATGCTTAGTTTATTAAGGTATATATTCTTTTTCTACTCCTGAGTCTCTATTAATTCTATACTTTACTTTGGTTCCATCTAAATTTGAATATGCATTTATGCTCGATCACGCCGAAATGAAGTAATTATACACCTGGTAACAGTCCTTTAATGCATGTCATTAAAGTACACCTATTCATTAAAGTTCAGGTTTTCGATTATTCTCGGATATGCAATCGAAAGACAACGAGGGAAACGTCACGGAGACTGGAAATCCAATACTGTCGCAGAAGGTTATGTTCTGTTACTATAATAATTAGCATTAATTGTAAATAATATTCAAATAAATTCAATTCGTCATCTCGTTTTTCAATTCTAAATCAATTTCCAGGTTATATCAAAATTAGTTCATGTTATTCTCTACATTACATCAAGGTCAATGACATTATTGTTCCTCGGAAAAAAAATCAATACTTTCGCGTCTGCGCACATCCCACAATTCACGAGCTATGCACAAGGTCACTTCCGATCTTCAGTCAGATACAAATAAAATGAATACTTCTGAATAATTTCAAGTTAGAAATATGGTCGAGCATAAAAAGTCGTAAGAAACATGTCTATAATGGTAATTAAGACGCTCGTATGAAAATTGTGAAACTCGCTTGCGCTCGTTTCATAAACAAGCATACTCGCCTCTTAATTACTATCATTATAGGCTCGTTGCATAATGTTCTATTATAGTCTGGAATTCCACTACTTCAACTGATTCGGTAAAATTGGAAAATATTCAAAGAAAATTTATTTCCTTATGTGCTTTTCGATTTGTATCCAATTCCTCTGTTTTTAATTATGAGATTACCTGTAAATATTTTAACTGTTGTAGCCTTTATTCTAGACGTCAAAATCTTAATTATAAATTTTTTGCGTAAATAATTTAACTGTTGTAGCCTTTATTCTAGACGCATTATAAATTTTTTTGCAAATTTATCGAGGGTGATATTCATTGTGAGTCTATCATAAGCAATATCAGCATTCGTATTCCTACAATGGGTTTAAGGTTAAAAAAAAAAAAATTACAACAGAAATTCAAAATCTCTTTCTCTAATCTGTAGATGCATAAAATATGCCATTTTGCATGCGAACAATTTAGATCCTTTTCAAATTTAGTTTCGTTTATTAGTATTTACTAGTATCACTTCATCTAATAGATTAATCGATCAATTTCTGTTGTAAGATTAATAGATCAAAAATATTTATTCAAATAATCGATTCGATTAAAGTTAATCGGTTGTAGCTGATATTAATTATAATTTTGTTACGAAACGTAGAGCGGCACTTAATTCGGAGAATGTGAATGTACTCACATGTTTAAAATCATGGATGAAGCAGTATTAACTAGGTGAGCCTTCATACTTTCTGTTATTTATGTTTATCTCAAAAATTCCCGGAGAAATTGACACAATAAATTGTATGCCTCATAATAAATATGTTAGTAAGTAATTAAAATAGTTGTTTCGTAATATAACTGTACAATATATACAGATATACAACATTTAATACTTATGCTTATCACCGAACACGAGTTAAATTTAACAGTGCATTACAGTACATTCAAACATTATTTCAACTCGATAAAAACTCGATTAATCTATCATTAATCGATTACATTCAAATAGTTAATCGATTAACTATTTTGATCGATCAACAGCACTAGTATTTACTATCCTTGTTCTACATTTTATTTATGTATTTTTTTGTTGGTTTAAGATATCATTTTATTTATTCTCGCACCTTTGTATCTTCTGTGTGTATATTGTGCTGAACTATAATTGACCTCTGGCTGTTGTTCAGCACATAAATATAAATAAATAAATAAATAGGTAGGCCCTATATAAACAGAAGACAGACATAAATAATAATAACACTATTATTATTATTATTATTATTATTATTATTATTATTTCTTCAACACACACAATTGTGGTTTTACCTACTTTTTTACATCTCTTCGCAATGTTTAAAACACGGCCATATTAACTGTTAGGAATAATTAATCTTAAGTAAACCCCACTATAACAATTTCAATGTAGGCTTGAGTTTTTCAACTTTTAATTATTATATGAATAAAGGAACTTAGACTAGGGATTGAATTCTGTTTGTACAGAAGTCAGTCTAAAGTTAAGCGTTCACTACATCGTATCACACTCGTCGTACGAATCACACGCAACGGATATTTTAAGTGCAGTGCGTTCACTGTAACTGCTCTACCTCTTCGCCTCATCGGATTCCCTATTGGTTACATAATATATATGTAAGAAACGACTTGATTGCTGTAATGGGAATGCCTCAAATTATATAATTCTTCGCAGTTTTCTACAAGCAAAATAAGTTTTCAGTGTGCCATTTTGGCGGGACACTGAACATGACACAACATAGGCTAATAGTAACAGTTGAACAACTAAAATTGATTTATTAAAGAAAGCCATGAACGCACGCATCGGAAAAGTTGCTCATCCCAGAAACGTGGACGGATTTACCGAGAGCCGATGCGTGCGTTACGATGTAGTGTACGTGGTTACATAACAATTACAGTACAGTTTGTCACTTTCCGATCCGTGCGATTCGTCCGATGAGTGGGATACGATGCGATGTAGTGAACGCTTACCTTAACAATGTGTGTTATGGGATTGGCAATACTGTTTGGCTGTTGTTGGTCGCCAGGATATATATTTGCAATTTTTGCCTCAATTAAAACCTTAAAGAGTCTTAAGATACTTTTTAATTTTATAGTTTACCAACACTTGTAGTATATATAGCCAAATAATTAAAGATTACTGTTTACCATTTGTATTGGTGAGTAAGTAATTAATATTTTTTTTTTATATTAAGACATGTTTTTTTCTGAACCGGAAAAATTTTTGAAGGAAATTTGAGGTCAGGCCAGAAGGAGTAAGATAAGTTTATTCTTCTTCTTAGAAATTCCGACTTACAAGATTAGGTATATAACTAGAAACAGAATCGATTGAATCATAGTAGAGGAGAAGAATGAATGTAAATCCGGGTTTCTAACGTGTGAACTGCTGGACAGCCCTAATCTAGGAGGTGAAAACGTAACAGGTGCTATGAACCACGATTTTGTACGGAAATAGATCTGATGACTCTTACGTAAGAAAGTAAAAGTCTCTGAAGTTGTGATCAAATCTCAGTTTCCGTAACTCTCGTCATACCCGCTATAATAGCATCGTCAAAGGAGAGTAAGTTTACAAGCGAAATTTGAAAGCAGGAATAAGCAACAATCTCTTACCCTTGGTGTTCTTTGTACATGAGCCACTGCATTGTGCAATGCCGAACAATTTTCGCATTCATATTTTCTTCATACTACTATATGGCATTCTTCAGAAGAGATTCTATTAGCAGGAGGACACCCTTGACTTCATAAAGAATTAATTAAGCGTTTCATTTGATGACAGAGAATGGTTAAAAGTACGTCGTTGTAAGTAATGCATTAGAATTACTGTATAACAAATGTTTAGTCATCTGCAGATAAATACAGCATTATATTGATATTCCAAGTGAGCGTCTATGGCAGTGATGTCAAAGCAAGCGTATTTTTCTGGCCTTGACGTCGTGCGCGAGCATCAAGCGCTAGGTATGGAAGGAGGAAGGTTTACGTATTGTATATGAATAAGCAGCCTGTTGGATTAAGAAAACAATAGTGTCCAAACTCCAAACGGTACGTGAAATTTTATGTCGTTATTTTTATATGACTTATTTCTGTTTCATATTATATATATATATATATATATATATATATATATATATATATATATTGTCTGTAAAACAAAAGTATTTACACCAATTTCTTAATATTGTAGTTGTGTTTTAAACGTTAATAAGATAAAGAGTTAAGAAGGAATATTCACACAAATTTCATAGTAGTACAACTATACTGTACTAAATGGATGAAACATGTCGTTTATAAAGAAAGTGATATCCCAAAGAAAGGGATTGAATATGACATAATAAGTTGGAATTGATATTGGTGGTATCTTTAGCCTTATAGGCTAAACGTAATCAATACACTAATCGAAACAATATTATAGTACAAAGCAAAGTTACATATATTCCATAACAAAACTCTTATCGCATTATGCTTTTAAGCTGATATTGGTGAGCAACTTCTTATCATCAGAATATTAAATTATTTTCTCGAAATCTGCCGAAGCTATAGAGCTGACGTTTTACGAAGACATGGGCACATATCGTTTGTTTATGATGCAACAGTAGTTGCTTTGTTAATTCATTTACTTAAACACATTTTCCATGCGAATATTTTCAAAATTTTCGATACACTAGCTTCAGTAATACGTATATACGATATATTAGATTTACGAAAACATTGTTTCAGTACCTATAAGGCTACTAAATAAACATCTGAAAATTTCACTTTTCTGTAAAAAAAAAAAAAAGAGTTAAGAAAATAATCCTTTTGAATAAAAAAGCAAACTTGTGAAAAATGAGCATTAAAATTAAAACTTAGGCCTACATTCATATAATGCACTTATACTTCTCAGACAAATCTAAAAATTAACATGGACACAGTTTTAATAAGTGCTATTCCCTTTATCAATTGAATCAGTGGTGACTATCCCTGTATATAGCTCGACCAAGCGGCATATACTACCTCACTCGTCGGTCTCTTTCCTTTCCGCTGTAAAGCGCTCAGGTTCTCCTGATCTCTAAACCGCGCGCTTGCGCCTATGGGCATCAGTTGTCATGACTGTTCTATGGTATAGGCCATTCTATATCTTGTCAGAGGAAGAAGACATTGGACTGAGAAGCTTTCCTCCCTCATTATGCTTCCACTTGCAGCTAGCTAGCTCACAACCTCCCCATCATAAAATTCTTACTCTAAGCTACGGCGCACCCATGCATTTGGTTTCACGGGATAGCGAATGACCTATACAGGCTCTAAATAGATCAACACAGACATTGTCCCCCACGAAAAACTTGATGGGAGTTAGAATGTAACAAAATCCTTAAAAATCAGAATGGGAGAAGTTTTTCCTTCTTTTTGTCCTTCAAAATGAAGGTATATTAAATTATTTTACCAACGTTCACCTATTCTGATTCAGTTTTTATCCACTTCATTTTTCCAACAACATAATATGTAGGCCTACATGTTTATTAAATCTGCAGTGCTTGGGAAAAGTGACATAAGTCAGTTTCCACAAAACGTTTTTGATAATCTATAGACAACTTACACTGGTTTATGTCGATTTGATTTTTTTTTCTGTATGAATTATTGTAATGGGAGGAATACTTATGTATTTTTTTCCAAGCGAGCAGATGTTCCGTAAGTTATCAATAAATTATCAAAGAAGGTTTGTGGAAACTGACTTGTGTCACTTTTCCCAAGCACTGAAGAAATAGTCAATTCATTTCTTATTAGATCTAAAAAAAGAACCGTCCCAGTTCGTGGTGCTTGAATTTCATGAAAATTCATATTCATGCTTATTTTCTTTCGTTAAAAAATGTGGTGATAGTCGTTCGTTCCGCTTTTTCCTCGTTTTCGAAATATGACTTGAAAATCGTTGCTACTTATGCCGCTTCTTCCGCTCACTCGGATCCTCATAGTCCGCGACACCGTATCACAGCTCTAGCATCAATGCTCTAGTCTATTTTATTTTCCTATTAACTCACATGGATACAGTAACCTTGCTGAAATGCAAATTCAATTTGAATTAAAAATATGCATTAACTTTGTGGCTCACTATAAATATGACAGTGTGGATTCGAATGGAGTGGACGGGACAAAAAGCCATTGAACAGTACAAACATTTTATATAAGCATCTAAGTTTTGCACAAATCTTGTAGTTTTTAGAGGGATAATTTGTCTTTTAATTTTATTACTACCGGTATGTAAAGTATTGTGTACTTCTTCGTCAGTAAATATAGTGTCATCTATCTGACCACTCCAGGAATCCAGAAGTAGTAGTGTGTCTTTCTTAACATCCGGAAGAAATACATTTCTTCAACTATCTCGTCACGTGATTTTTATCAGCTCACCCGAACTACTTGCATCGACCACGACATTGAATAGCTCATCTTTATCTGCACGTTGTTTTACTTTAGGTCCAAATTTCCCTTTCGATTCTTGAAAAAAAAAAAAAAATAAATAATAATAATAATAATAATAATAATAATAATAATAATCATCATCATCATCATATTTATTTGTTTGTTCTGGCGAAGTTAAGGCCATCAGGCCTTCTCTTCCACTTAGCCAGAAACAAAAGAAGCTGATACAATTTGCAGTAATACAAGTTAATGATTACACACTAAGATAATATTTAAAGAACACTAATAAAAATTGATATAGTCATACAAGCACAAGTTGAGTAAAATAATGCAAACATACTAAATAATAAATTACAAAATAATATAAGGCTTAGAAGTTACACTCAATGAATATGCAAGTAGCAAGTGAAGCAATATTACAAATTACAAGAATTACAATTTCAAACATAAATTATAACTATATAACACTGAGGAAAATAATATATATATATATATATATATGTACACACAAAGGAGAATTAAACATGAATGAGGAAGAAAGAAAATATTTTCAGAGAATTGAGTAAAATATGTACCAACCATTTTATAGCATTACTATGAAGATTTATAATTTCAATGACAGGAGTACATACAACAATTTTCTGAACTCCGAACGCACTTTAGCGTGATTTCTCGTTACACATAATTAGGCATGCTGTTATAATTTTCAAGAAAACCAGCAGTAGTGTAAAATTTAAAATTCGAGGTTATTCGCCTGCAGGGTGATTTTTGGCTAAAATTTTTAAAAACAGCTTTCAGAGTACAGTTCTGTCCAGAAAAGTATCAAATTTTGAAGTAAATCTTCTGGATAGGTATCGTATTATTAGTATATTGCAATTTTAGCTACAGAAATAAGAATGGTAAATTTATTATTTAGCTGAACTATTTCCTTCGAAAGTCTCAAGTTTATTTTTATTTTTTTATCATTTAGCCTATGTATTTATTTATTTAAATATACAGAATACAGAATGTAATTACAATAGAAATAGAAATAAAATAATACAATCGTTATATAAAAGAAGATACAGTAATAGTAACAAAATTTGAAGACCGAATAAACAGCGCTCGTGTTCGGTCGCAGTTCAGATATATTATTAATAGGCCTATAAGAGAATATACAAAGTAAAATAAAATAGGAACTAAAATTAAATTACAGTTACAGTGAAATTATATAATATATATTTATATAAGAGGAATATAGAAAATAAAATAAAATAGGAACTAAAATTGAAATTACGGCTGCAATGAAATTATATAATATAATATTAACATAGAGAAGAATAATACTGTACGTGAATAAAGTAGTAATCTTATACTGTGTATTTAAAAAAATCTTTAAAATTTTAATGCCTTTCCTACTGTCGATTTTAAATGTTTAGTATCTCTCAAGCGTCTGAAACTGATTTTTAAAACTCATACATCGAATGTCCGTTATTGAGATCAGTATTTTTTTTCTCCAAATTTTGCCTTGGGGGGTACATTTCAGAAATTATTTGGAAAATATATTTCCCTCGTTTTAACATATATCGATTTTATTTTAGTGCAATGTTGCACAACAATTTTGTGAATAGTTTGCCACAATCATAGGGTGACCAGACGTCCTCTTTTAACCGGACATGTCCTCCTTTTTAGGCTTTTGTCCGGGGTCCGGGCGGATTTTAAAAAATCAAGAAATGTCCTATTTTTCGTAACTTGTATGCCTGATATTTTAAAACTATCTGATATGACGTCTTCTTCAAGTAATTTTCCAGTAGGTGGCAGTAGTATCGACGGAATATACTCTTTGCAAACGAGCATAACTCTCTTTGCTCCTCCTTTTGATAATAATTAAAGTTCCTTGGCTTTCAAATGTAGCTAAATGTAAAATAATTTCACACTATTAAGATTGATCATAAGTATGCTATGATAAAATAGATATTGAAATAATTTTAAATACAATAAAGGCCTAAGCCTAAATAGTTGGTTTAATTAGAGATTCTGACCTTAACAAATCAGTACATATAGGCTACCTTATAATCAATTTTCTCTTATGTAATAAAGAAAATTTTCCAACTAATTCAGCCATACATAGTATAAATACCCGTAGAAATAATGATTTTCATACGCCATCATAAAATTTATCATGCTATCAAAGGGGAGTACTTTACATGGCGATAAAAATGTTCAGTAGTCTTCCCGAAGACATTAAGAATCATAGCCAAAACTCTGCATTATTTAAGGTAAAACTAAAAAATTACTTAGTATCTCACACTTTCTATTCTGTAGATGAATTCTTGACATTTCACAGCACTGTGTAAATATTTTAATACTATTATATAGTAAACATATTATATTGTATACAATATTACTGTTATTAAGGTATTAATTCTGTACGTATTTCATATTTGCATTTTATATGTATTCCATTTTATATGTACCGGTATTGCATTTATATGTTAAACGTAAGAATTGGACATGTTCTTTATTCTATGCTATAAAGCAAATGTAAGAATATTATGGAACGAATAAATCCATCCATCCATCTAATGTAAATAGATATTTTCTGTCCTCTTTAATTATGATAGTTCCCTTGACTTTCATGTAGTAAACTGTAAAAATCATTATTATTATTATTAAGATTTATCATAACTATTTTGTAATAAAATAGATATTAACACACTTTTAAGTATGATATAAGCCTATATCTGTACTGTAAATATTTTGTAATAAAATAGATATTAACACACTTTTAAGTATGATATAAGTCTAAGTCTGTACTGTAAATATTTTGTAATAAACACACTTTTAAGTATGATATAAGTCTAAATCTGCACTGTAAATGTTTTATAATAAAATAGATATTAACATAATTTTAAGTATGATATAAGTCTAAATCTGTACTGTATATTGACGTAATTTAAAGTATAATACCGGTATAGGCCTAAGCCTAAATCAAAGTAGGCTACATATTTTCTGTCCTCTTTTTTCGAACAATATCCTCTTGTTTGAAGCTTTGTGTCCTCTTTTTTATCTATGTGAATATGGTCATCCTACACTATCATAAATTAATATGACAGTAAATAGAAGGAGTGAAATAGAATTTTAGTGAAAATTCAGCTATGGCTTCAACATTCAAAGTATATTAACCCTCAGAGACGATATTTCCTATTGTTTGCCAACCTCCATATTTACATTCTGAAGTTCTTACGTGATGGTAGTGTACTGGAAAGTGCAATTTTCCTTTAGTCATCCTGTCAATGCGTAAAATGCAAGTATTCCATAAACACTGAAAACCATTTTACTGACTTTGTTTGAGTGCAACGACAAGTATGTAACATACTGGAGTTCAGAACAGTAAACCTCAGCTCAGGAAAAAATAATCCTGCCTTCCTAAATATTTCAAGCCGGATTCCTAAGATTTTATTGAACTGCTATTTATGGATGAGACCAGACTTGAAATCGGTCTGAAGAATGCCTTTAATATGTTGCGGTACATCAGGTCGAGATACAAATATGCGAGTTGACATCCTTGCGCGGGTTAGAGCGTTTGAAAGAAAACCTCACAGATGTAACTTTAAACGGTATTCATACTGATGGAATAAAGTGACTATGCTAGAAGGAATTCACACGAGTAGGACGAAATTACGAAAGGATATCGTCGTTGTTCCTGTAATAACTCCTATGTGCAAAATATAAAATTTTTCAGTAGGAAGAAAAAACACATTTATTCATCCTATGGCAGCCGTACATAGGAGACTGTAAATTCTTACATTTTCGAAAGAAAGAAATATAATTAAATATAGGAGACTTTATTATTTGCTGTATCACTATTTACGTTATTAATTAATGGAGCAAAAATCTGAAAATCGATAAATATGTCACATAGGAGTTATTGCAGGAACAACGACGATATGAATTCACCTTGGCTCTCGCTTACTGAATATCAACATCTTGTCAGAGAACTAGGATAACAAAATAACAGAGTAGCTTAAATCCAAAATAAAACTGTACTTTAGATTACGATCATCTCGAAGATTAAATAACTTAACGTTATTACCAAAGTAATTACAAGTACAGCCACTTTTTTCTTCATTTACTTCAATATTACCCAAGTGTCGCCCTGTAGAAGAAACTCGCCGCAGTTTTAGACATTTTGCTGTTGAGCGTTGCCCCAGTGCATCATGGGAGGTGGTCTAGAGCGGACAAGTATGATAATAGGGATATCCTGAACTAGCACCAACAGATAGCGCACGTGTACTTTGAGGGATGCGCCTTTGCGTGTGCATTTGTTTTTTCGGTATATAAACATTGAGGATATACGTAGTGTATTAGTATATTAAATACTCTTAAAACAATTAAAAATGGCATATTTTTGTTATGTTCCTACATGTAAAAACCAGGGAAAGCTTTTTGTCTTCAGTCAGGTCCCGAAATATTCTGAATATATGCTTTAAACCTTAAAAATATAAGTAATTAAATTGCGCCTCGAAAGTGCTAGCTATTAAATAAAAGTAACTACTTCAAGTAAGGAATTGTTGACTACAGTTTCATTTTGGAAGAGGAAAAAGAAAAATTAATAACGACATATGCAACCTCGACAGCGAGCTATGTTAGCTTAGATTATATTATGCAGTAGTTGTAGGAGTCTCCGAAGTTTATGCCTGCAGTAAACTCTCGATAAACTGGGATGTTTATTATCCAGGACGATCCTTAGTGAAATCCATTTCGTGAATTATGTTTTTAATGTACTGTACCCTAATTATTAAAACCATGTTTTAACTTCAAATTTTCAAAATCATCCTATATAATATTCAAAATTGCATGTCCTCAACCTACAAAACGCACGACTAATCGTGATACTACTGCGATCATAGTATATCCTATTAAAAATTGCATTTGATCTTTCTGCAACTACAGAAAAAAATACAAGAAATTCAATCTCGATAGTCCCTTCCCTATAAAAAAAACACATTGGTGGCTGCATATCCTGTTTTTAGCGTACGGTTCGTAAATACTAATGATTAAAGATGATATTCACCTTCGACATAGTTCCTATTTTTTAATTCGTGCACCTCGTTCTCAAAGTTCTCGTTTAGGTTCATGAACATTCAAATTACTCGTATCTATATTCTGCATACTGCAGATTTCCCCATCCATCTCTTAAGGGGAATCGCTCAATATTATACAGGTTTACGTTATTATTTATTGTAAATTAAATTAAATTATGAGGTAAGAAAATACTGAATTATATTAAATTATACTAGGTTATACAAAATAATTGTAAATATAATTTTGACACGCACAGAAAACTAACAACCGGGAAAACGTAATCAACTGTAGCATATGACATAACATAACCCTACATGTTGCGCCGCATGGAACGCTCCTGCCATCTAGCGGTAAAACTTCGCATAAGATATCCCTATTGTGATGATTAGGCTTCGTATTCCAGCTACCTAAAGACTGAAATTAAAGACACATTGGGTATATAATACGCCGAATACAAGTGATGCAAGGATAAGGATATAAACAAACAGGTCTTCACTTCGTGTTCGTGGAGTACAGTCAACTCCCGACATTCTGAAGCTATACTAGTAAAAACATGTTTGAGCCGTGATGTTCTTTCCGTCGTGATCTTTGCAGTGAGTAATAACGTGCATTCGTAAGTTACTTGAACATATGCGGATGTCACTAGAAATTATTTTATATTGCAAGAAATTCTTTCAATAACACATGACGTTATTGGTGCATGATGTAGTACAAGATATTCCTATTGTCTGATATTTTTTTCATGTTTCATTAGGATATTGCATATGTCGCTCATCAGTGACAACCCACTAATTTTCTATGTATTTTTCTAGACGTTCCCTGAAATGTAGATTATTTAATTTATTAGTTGGGATGTTGGCACTGAACATCATGGTAGGCGACACAAATCCATGCTAAACGTCGAATTAATATCCTAATCGTTTTCAGATTTTGATGGTACTGGTTCTTTTGGATTACGTTCACCACAATTTCGTGCCTTTTGATATAATAGCAGTGTCTTTAAGTGCAATGTTTTTTTCGTCACTTTCATGTTTATTTTACAAAATTTATATGTAATGTTGTCTATACTGATAGTGAAAATATTAGTTCAAATATCCTCAACTATGCCCTACAATATTACACGTTTGAGTGTCTTTTACCTAAGGCATTTTACCTCTGCAATCAAGCTTCAATCAGCCACAAAGATTTAATTATTTAAATAGTACGACTAGTAAGAGCAGTGATCGATAAGACTACTCACTATGATTGCGTCCCGGCTTCGACTTATTATAGCGAAAGGCAGAGTGTGCATGACTATTTTGTATACTAACATACCTATACCTTCGCTGTGACGTCACATAAACTTCGAATCAAGCAACTTCATTCCAATTTATAGGTACGGTAGTTGAATTACGAAACCTAGTGATGATTAATGGGGGAAAGTTAGTGGAAACGGGAGTACCATGAGAAAACCTACCACCTAATATTTTCTATATCCACCACAAATTCCACATGAGTCTACCAGGATCCGAATGCTGGTTACCAGACTGAAAAGCTGACTCTCTAGCCGTTGGACTAATGGTAAGCCTCCATTGTAATAATAAATTTAATCTTTTATGTTTCTATATGAAGGGTTCAGAGCCATAGTGGGCCAAGCGCCATTTATTAAAAACGGAGAAAGCAAGGGTTAAAGTTATGTGAACACCATAGTTGAATGAAGACTGACATATATTATTTAGTTTTAATGTGTATGTATACTTGCTATATGTTTCATTAAATTACGATAATAACTTCATTTTAACCCTTGTTTTCTACGGTTTTAGTAAATGGCGCTTAGCCCACTATGGTTCTGAACACTTCATATGTAGATAAATTCTGAAGTCAGTGTATTCATACGTCCAAGACTTTGCTATCGTTTTTAATATTTTCCATAAAAGTCAAAATTTCCTTATTGAAATGATTGTTGTTGATTGCTAATATCTCTAAATATGGACATTGAAGACTTTTCTGGCTCTTAGGTAGAACATCTGATCTGTTAATAGCCAAGATTGGTGAGTAGAAAAATTAAATCCTGACAGGTATAAGATATGTTTTATTTTTTTCTTTGCTTGTGTTAATATCTCAATATAACTATTCGTCAGCTTAATTCATACCCTAAGGGTGAAAACTAACCATTTCCCCCCATTATTACATATTATGCTAGTGGATTGTAGTGATTTTCTAGTTTGCAGGTTGAATTTTCTTTTGTCAACTTCGTTTCGAATTTTGATACTGACAAATATTACAAATGGTAGTGATTTTGTAACTGGTATGTTGGCAGCTGAGACAAATATCCACAATATTTGTCGGTATTGGAGTTCCATGAAATTAAAATTGCACTAGATTTCTGAGCCGGTTACTGGAATCTAGTGAAATTTGAACATACTAATAAATAATTAATATCAGTATTAATATTAATACATAATAGTTATTTAAGTATTGCGTTGTGGTTGTAATTCAAGACTGTATTCAGGTAAGTTTTCGGAGTTAGTACTAATAATGTCATGCGGTCAAACAAAATACATTTTTAGGTTAGGTCTCGTCAATCAATTGTTTAGTAAAACCAATGAATGCCGTATTGCCAGACAAAATAATTTACATGTTGATCCCTTTCCCATATAGTTTGCCTACGAAAATAGGTTACAAATTATTGAATTACTCGTATTTATAATAATCTTCCAACATAAAGTACGGTAAGTAAACTATACTAAAAGCCAGGTTATGAACCGATTAAACCGGACGCAACGTTCTGTTGCTCTCTTTCTGAGCTCTGTTGCCACATAGTGGCGCGAGATTTAAAGCGTGTTCAGCGTTTGTCACCGATATGTTTAAAATAACTACTGTATATAGTTCTCGATAACACTATCAACAATATTAGTAATTAAAGTTACTGTTTTTAAGAAAGCACGAGCTAATGACGCTGGTACGAAATGCGACTCGTAATGCACGTGGTACTGCAAATGAACTGGGAAGTTTGGCTACACTGTCTCCGTGATTCCGTTGCCAGATTTTCGTTAGCAGACGACAATTTCACGTGAGGTCCAATGAAAAGCTCCGTTCTCCTTCTCCCCTCCGCCCGCCATGCTCAACGTGTCATCGCTGCACATGCTACCCCTCTAACCCGCACTTTCCTCTCGTCCTGCCAACTACTTCCTGTTTAGTCGGTTCATAACCTGGCTTTTAGTATAGTCATTTAGTACGTAGGATCTTGTGATATCTGGTAACAGTTGGCAACACTGACAAGACAGAAATATTTGCTGTTTAGGAACTGACTCTCACTATAACTATCGTATATCTGTGACATAGGCCTAAGTGCTCATTTTTACTTACATTTAAAATGAAGCCAAACTGAAGACATTCTTACTACTGAATATGTCCATTCCTCTTGATCGGATTTGAACGCGCGAACCAGGAATAAAAGTTGGATTTCTTTATTTTGCTATTATCATTTTAGCACGTGATTTATGCAATACATACTTATTCAGCTAATAAAAACAATGGCGTTTAAAAGAAAATAACCAGTACGGCAATGAATAATAATGTTCACGCCAGCGTTAAAAGAAACGTCACGCTTCAATTGCCTTGAAAGTAGCTAATCATGCAGAAAATATAAGAATACTACCGTTAGATTTCAGTTTACGCGACTGTGTAAGAATAAATTTAACATAGAAAGAACAAGAATGGATGCATATTTTAAATTTGTACAGAATTAAGTCAATCTTGTCACTCGTGTTCAGAAGAAACCACAAAATACTGATCTTAATTGCAATCTGTAGAGTAAAATTGATATGGTTTGGTTTACTGTTTTATTGCAACTGGCTGTAGGGCTTCACTATGAGATTGAAGGTGGTATTAGCACAGTCTAGTATATACAGTCACGTAGCTCAATACGTAGAGAATATTCATCCATAGATAGTTGCTAACCACTAGGATCGCTACTATCGCCTCATCACAGACAATGCGAAATAGTACCTGCACAGTCTATTGTTCCTAGTACCCTCAACAACCCAAGCTTCGTGACTGTATATACTAGACTGTGGTATTAGTGACTAACTAATTTTTAGAGATTTCTTAAATGCCATCGACCTGAGCCGGGATCGAACCCACAATCTCGGGCACTGAAGGCCAACTGCCGACTACGCTACCCAGGTCGGAGATATATATATATATATATATATATATATATATATATATATAGAGAGAGAGAGAGAGAGAGAGAGAGAGAGAGCGAGAGAGAGAGAATGAGGGAGAAGGATTTTATTAAATCATCAGTCCTCCAGTGAGGTGACGACAATAATCCAGAACATTTGTTTAAGTCGTTAGTTAATTAAAAAAACTACTAAATTTTTACTTTCGGATTCACTTGATACCAAAATGTGTGTCTGTGTGTGTGTCTAATGCCTACGCACTTTACTTTGTGTGATTCGGATTTTGCATACTATGGATAGATTGCAGGATTGTGACCCATTTTCGAATTGCACACCACTTGGGCGGGCCATATTATGCATAAAGTGTATCTTTGAAGAGTTATGTCGTGTAACTAGGGTGAATGAATGTTAAGTGTTCGTGTAAGTGTAGTGTAGGCAAAGGGTGAGAATGATGATGAAGGTGAGAAAGGGAGAAGGGGAAACCCGGTGCCGGTACGTAGTCTACTCCTGTCGAATAGCAGCAAGGGGTCGCCAGACTTTACGTCCCCATCAGACGGACGAATCCTATCAACAGTGACATATTCCTTCCATTCATATATACTGCGTAGAGATTTGGGATTTAACCCAGGCATATTTGTGCAGAATTTAGTGATTAGAAGTTGTGCACCGCCATCTCTCCTATAATAATCCGTGGCGCTACAGCTCGTGAAGGGCCTAGACCGACCAGCCGGCTGCTGGCCTCACGCCCACATGTCGAAGCAGAGGTGGACGATCATCCAACCAGAATGGAGGTATCGTGTGGTTAGCACGATGATCCCCCCCAGCCGTTATAGCTGGCATTCGCAACCGGATTTCGCTACCTATCGTAGCTCCCCAAGTGCGTCACGATGCTGGGAGGCACCGGTCCCATACACTGGCCGAAATTTCATGAGAAAATTTCATATGAGGACTCGAACCAGCGTGCATTCCGTAACGCGAGTCCTAGGCAGGATGCCTTAGACCGCGACGCCACGGCCATCTCTCCTAGTCCCAAGAAATCTTCTGCGTTTCGTTTAATAAAGAGACGAAATATACTTTCTGAAGTTTAAATCCTATGAATCTTGTCTTAGAACAAAATGTAAATTATTAATATTCAAAATATATAAATGGTTTGTAACCTACTGTGGCAAGGAACGTTTTATAAATGCTTGATGTAGAAAAAATCAAGTGCAGGGGCGTTTATTTTTTTTGTAGCCTGTAGGCAATGCGTGATAGCGGTTTGCTATGCAAATGGAGGCACGTGTCATGTTTGACCACTTTGCTTACAAAGGAAATTCGAGCAGTCTCAATATGAATGTTTTTGTCGAACAAATGACTCCCGAGCAGGTTGACGTGCGTTTCCTCGGAGTTATATTACCCATCTTACGTAATGTATAATGTTTATAATGGCTGATTCATCAAATATATTAACGTTAAATAAGTTGATAGAGGAATTAGGCACACGGCATTTCGCAGCAAGTGGAGTAAATGTCTTATGTAAATTATGTAGCACAGAAATTGAAGATACGAAACGTAAACGGGTCATCTGTAGAATTTGTATAACAAATGATGTCCATCAATTCTTACCCTTCCATTATTGCATTTATAACGATATAATTATAAATTCCTAACAGTGAGTAGTTTCAATACTAATGTAGTAAACGTCACAAGAATTATTTCCTTCATGTGAAAGATTTCACGAGAATAAAATAAAATTCTCGTAGTGACAGCTAAAATGCCGTGTCCATACTGGTTATGTTTTTAAAATGGAGTATGCTTATGTCCAGATAAAGGTTTGTTTAATAATGTAATTGAGAAAAAAATTAAAGAAACATTTGATATTATCAAAACTTCTTCATTTATGTCTGAGTTTGTATTACCTTAAATATGATTGCATAATTACTCTAGTCCAGTAAGTCAGTGAGGCCTGTTATATTATTCTGTTCCTATGGATACACAGTTGAAAAAGAAATCCCACAGATGTCAGCACAAGCCAAGATGATGTACAAAGACCCATTTTGATTGTACTGCTATGTTCACTCATTTTGATTTGGACAGTTTGTGTGTCATACTCTTGCTTTGTGTTTTAGTCTGAGCGTGCATTTTTACTCTGTCAGATCTGTTTGTGTTGTGTTTTCCACAAATAACAAGATATCGTCGCTTAAGAACCAATACCGCGTAACTGACAAAATGTAAATTTTACAGGAGAAGGAAAAAACCGATTAAAAACCGTAAAAATAACGCAATAGTCTTGAAAAGTGGTGTATGGCTATAAAATAGCATAACTAATTTGTAACTAAGTGAAAATGGATGATCACGGCCGTAGACATTTGGCCATGTCACTTACGCGGTATTGGAACTCTGCCGTTGACTACATTTTGTTATGCAAATCTAGTCTTTCAGGTGAAGCTCCCTGTAAAGCAGATTTGAATAATTTCAAGGGAAAAATTGTTCCGGGGCCGGGTATCGATCCCGGGACCTCTGGTTGAACGTACCAGCACTCTACCACTGAGCTACCCGGGAACTCTACCCGACACCGTCTCATCTTTTCCCTTTATATCCACACAACTCGCGTGGGCTGACGAAACGCCAGAGACCCACAACGAGTGCACACAATCTCTGTGTGACTTGGAATTGTGGTTTTCTGTTAACGTACTCAGTGAAGTATATATTATGCAAATCTAGCCTTTCAGGTGAAGCTCCGTGTAAAGCAGATTTGAATAATTTCAAGGGAAAAATTGTTCCGGGGCCGGGTACATTTTGTTAGTTACGCGGTATTGTGAGACAACTTTAGCAGCTTCAGGACACATGCCGACAAGCGTTTTCTTTGCGTGAAAACTGCCTTCTGGAAATATTATTCGTGCTCTTGTATATGTCAATGTGTTATCTGAATTGTTGTCCTACCATCTGACCTGAGGTCAAGGTAGGTAGGCTGTAGCTTGAATCAGCACTAGATTACGTTCCAGACAATGATTGCTGCGTTCTTAGTCAGTCAAATGCTGAAACTGGGAAAGGAAAAAGAAGACACAGTTGAATGTTTATTGTTATAATAAATATAATAATAACAATAATAATAATAATAATAATAATAATAATAATGACAATCTGATACCAGGTACTTTATTTTCATACTACGTATTTGAGTAGAATTGTTACTAAAACGTTACAGGCAAATATAATTGTATAATAAAATATTATTATTATTATTATTATTATTATTATTATTATTATTATTATTATTATTATTGCCAATGGACTTAACTGACTTGCGAATAATGAAAAGAAAATCATATAAAAATATAATGATGAAGATAATTTTTCAGGCACAATATTCGTTAAACACAATAAACAAATAATTATAGGCCTATGCTGAAATCACAAAAGTAATCCTTGAGTAACCCTAGTGTGGAATAGTATCATAAAAACTATGGCACAATCGGTTCTATATACAATAATGTGACGGTAATTTAGGCAGGCTACTAATGCTCTTTTCTTTTCTGTGCTTTTGCACGAGAACATGACTTTTTTTTACTGAAGGGACGCCATCAGTAGGCCTACTATTAGCTAACCAATATCGCACAGTTCATTCTTTAATTCCCAATGTACACAGAAACATATTTTTGCAAACCTGAATTTTTTTCTCATCAATTTTTAGGTTGTAGAAAAATGTTCTCTTTCTTCTCGATTCAGAATTTGTACTGCCAAGTCTTTTCGTAGGAGTGAAATCCACAAGATTTGATACGTAAACTGTCCTCTGTCCCCAAGTCATAGTTTTCCAGAATGCCTGAAAGATGTGTCTTCTGTCATTAGAAATTAAATTACAGCCCCTTACTTTCGAATTTAGGCACATTTTATAACTACACTCTGGCCCCAAATTCCTTGCATCTCTTTCCGTATCATGTGTCACTTTGCCATCTTTCGATCTCTTGTAGCTAAGATAAGCTTCCTCTTCCATTCTAAGTTTTCTATTTTTCATTTTCTTCCACTTACTCTTTTGTGGCTTTGAACCCCTTTTTATCTTTTCTGTAAAATTTACATGAAACGCTTGTAGATTCTTCTTTTTACCTTTTTCTGACCAATGTAAAGATGTAGAATAAGTAGCACTCACAAATTCTTCGGGGTCGTCTACATCTGAAGAGGCATCCGAAATTTGGTGTAGATCCTTCATTGACAGGGTATTGTCTTCAGTTTCTGCCCTATCCTATTTCTAGCTGTATTATTTTAATAGTGTTGCTTTAAATCATACCAGACTGCATAATACGATCATAACCTTACCGGCAACACTGGACGGATAATCCCTCATCTGCAGCAGCCCATTTTCAGAAGAACGGTTTTCTTTTGCATTTGAACTATGAGGCAGTGCACCTACGAATAAGATGAGATTACTAGTGTTTATAAATGTGATATAAATGGGTTAAAAACATGTGTAGTAAATATTATCATCAATTTAGATCTTCCTCCTATCGGAGGAAATGGAAGGAACCAAGCTCAGCACCACTGAATGTAGCGCAAATTATTCGTGATTATTTATATTAAGTACTTAAATTAAGTTTGCTGTTATGATTCCGTAACTGAAGAAAAATAAACGTTTAATAACTGTGATATTTCTTATGCCATACCTTCGTTAATGTTCACAGAAGTTTCTCCCGTCTTGAATGCAGAACATAGCACAGATAGAATTTTGTTCTCGCTAAACTGACTGTCGTCTGATTCATTATCCATTTTTTTCTTGCATCTGTAGGCCTACATAATAATAAAATAATAAATGTACTATATTTCAGTGAATGAACTTGCAGTAAGATTCTGCGGGAATTCAGCTCAACTAACATTCAATTGACATTAGTGAAATAATTCTATTATATTTACTTTTTAAATAATTGAAACTGAACGCTTCTTTAATCTTCTCAGAATATTACACACTGTTGATACAATTTTACAAGGCAGTAACGAGAACCAGCTTCCGTACTGAGGGCGTAGACATAATATCTGTTGTCAGATACGCGGTATTTCCTACAGACTTCTCGTGACTTCAGTTACGAGGTATTGTACCCCCCTCCTTTGCACGCAGGCCATTCACGCAATCAAATTCCCGCGCTTGTCAATGCATGCAGATGATAGTGGAGGTACCATCTGTGCAAAAAAAACAGTTTTGACCAAAAATGTCAGTTACGCGGTATTGTTTCTTAAGCGACGATATAAAGTTAAGATCAAGAGGACATAATAGTACACGTGTCCAGTAGTTAAGTTGCTATTTTGAAGATGTTTAAGCAGAAAAATTTTAGGTTAGCACATGCTTGTTTGCTTTGTCATGTCTGTTACCTGTCAGATCTGTTACTCCATGTCATGTCTGTTACATCATTCAAAACAGTGCTGTAAAGCAAGGTGAGTGTACAGTGGCTGATTACTATGGCAGAGACATTGCACTATATTAATATAAACAAAATATGCACTAAATAGTACTTTAATTTTGACGTTCTCAATCGTCCATTTGTTATACATCTTTTGCAAATGACCCAAATACGAATAAACATAAAGCACAGATGACAGTTTCAACTGAGAAAGAATAAGAATCGCATTTAGGCCCTAAATTCCAATTCAATATGTAGCTACCACATTTTTTTTTTCACGATTTATGTAAAATGGTGGTAAATAATCACTTAGTGATTTAAGACGGCGCTCATTTTGTCGGATCCCGGCTACTTAGTCACCCGTAATGAGTGCACCTCTGCACATAGTGTGTTGGACATTGTGCCACTGTCACACTTCTGTGATACAGTGCATGAAGGTTGGCCACTAAAAATGGAAAATAAAAAAGTAGACCTTAAACTGAGAGGATTCAATCCGGCATCGGAACTAGAATCTGATGTGGCTTAGTGGATAAAGCGTCAGCACAAAGAGCTGAAAACCCGGGTTCGAGTCCCGGTCTCGGAGAGATTTTTTCTGCGCTCTACTCATCCTTCTTCACTCCGTATTTAAGTTAAATCGCAATTAGTTAATTGTGGATTAGTAACATGGTGGAATCGGCCCTAAGATATTAATAGAACTCCTCATTATTTTAATACTAAAGCGAATTTTTTAAAACTAACTCGTGAAAATGTCTAAAACCTGTGTGTGAATAAGTCCTGAAAACTTGAGCTTTCTGTGTGTAATAGTTTCTGAGAAAATATTTCTTGAACTTTACATTAACTTAGCATAGAGCTAAGGGGTAATTATAGAGATCGACTACTTTTGGACAATTTTTTCCAAGCTTCCATTTTCGCCGTATTTTACCGCCGTAAAAACGATAGAAATATTTCCATTTGTCGGAAATGAACTACAACCTAAACTAACCTAACCTAATAACACGTTATTACAGGTCACTTCTGACAATTGAAGGTATTTCTATCGTTTTTACGACGGTAAAATAAGGCGAAAATGAAACTCTGAAAAAAAAAAAATAGTTCAAATTCATAATTACCAGCGAATATAACAAGCTATGCAACTTACCAGTTAAACGTGCAGTGGTAAATATGGGTCTCCCAATCTACTTTCAAAATATCCACACTATTCCCACACGCACAACTATCAGATAACAAACTATGGTTATTCTTGGTTAATAAAAACCTAAACTTGGTTAATAAAAGCCTAAACTAACCAAACCTAACCTTCGTTAGCCGTGGGACTGAAGCCGGATGGTCTATGGCGAGTCCTTGGCATCAACCCCTTTGATTTGATTACCCCCTTTTGATTTGATTACCTGGTTGGGTTTTTCCGAGGTTTCCCCCACCGAAAAGGCAAATGCCGGGTAATATTTTGGCGAATCCTCGGACCTCATCTCATCTCACTACATCTCGCCAAAATGTAAAAAAAAAATGTAAAAAAATTGTACAAAATTGTAAAAATTATAGAAAATTACTAAATTGTAAAACTATAAAAATTTGTAAAAATTGTAATTGTAATATTGTAAAATGTTGACATGTTCCACATCTTAAAGCTTCATTGCTCATGTAAGATCTATGGAATAAAATAAATGTATGAATGAATGAGTATATACAAAATGTACAACCACGCTGCCACTGCATCAGACGTCCATCCACTACCATCAAAGATCCAAATAATAAAAAAAAAGCAAAAGGCAAAGCCTCGAATACTGCAATCGATCGATCAATCGAACTACACCACCCAGTAACTAATCACAATCACAACCCCCATTCAAACCACTAACCCTTCTTCAACACCTAAAACACTCCCTCTTCCAATCTGCTTCCAAAATATCTCCACAATTGCCACACGCACAACTATCAGATAACACAGCATGATTAATTAAGAACTGAAGCAATTCTTCTTCCCTCAATCTAATAAACTCTACCTCACTCGTTCTACATCTCGCGCACAAGACACGATCCACTTCGATCGAAGCCGACACAAATCGTTCAATACTGCAATCGATCGACCAATCGAACTCCCCACCCAGCAGCCAATCACAACAACCCTCACTCAAACCGAGCCACCAATTAACACAAACCCCGCCGAATTCAACCGTATAAATCGTAATAAATTAATGGGACAACAGGATAATACGCACGGTACAGCAATGTCGGTAGTCGACTTTACTCGCTGGCCACTAGTCACCAGACCGTACCGAGCCGTCTCAAATAAAAGACAATCGAAATGGTGGTAGTGAAATTCGGGACTATATTCTTAAATAAGTCACTCCATAGTCAAGTGCAAGGTTTATGTAGTACAACGGCGGTGTTTTGAATACATTAAATGAAAATACAGATGTAGTAAGATCTTAAAGTAGGTTATCACAACGAAATGAAGAGGAAAAAAGATCTGTTTCACGGATTATCATTCAAATGATGGAACGTAAATTTCCGGTTAATGTTTGCCAAAGCGTTAAGTACGTAATTATGACCGCGTTGCCGTTTTATTTCTGGCCTTGAGAAAAATACGTAGCCTTTTACGAAAAATAAATTTTAGGGGCCATGAAATTATTCACCGCTTTCATTACATTATCGTTTATCAATATTACGAAACAAAAACGGTCATAAATGCCATGACCGACTAGAAACATTGATACCAAAGAGATAAACCAATTCGGCCGTGATGAAAATGCGACAGATATTGTAGTTCGAGATAAAATGGACACTTTACAAGATATAGTGAAACGTTTCGAGGAGGAAATGACAAAAATGTACAATTCTTGCCTGTCTGCGCATGCGCGGACTTGGTTTATAAAAACCTAAACTAACCAAACCTAACCTTCGTATATGCAAAGTGTGTAACCGGAGCAAGAAGGGATCTTCTTCATTTGATCTGCAATGTACACGCGAAAATAAATTCAAGTAAGGATCACGCTCCCACTACATGAGAGGTCCGCGCATGCGCTACAGTAAAACTGTTTCTGTCCAAATCCTCTCATCTAAGCCACATAATCCACTCGCAATATTTACACAAATACACCTTGTCGCTAACAGTGGTGCTGTCTCTCAGTAATGTTTAGAGAGTAGGTAGAGCGAGAGAAAAAAAACAAATTTCTCCTTCTAACAACGCCACACACCAACGCCATGTTCTTATGTTGGCGACATTGTGTATTTAGTTAAATTTGGTGGTAAACGTAACGGCACAGTTCAAAGCTACCGTGCTAATTCTCCAGTTTAGCGAAATTAATAAAAAAAAAACACAAAAAACACGTTCCCGTCATTTCCGACAAATAAAAAGCAAAACACTGTTTTCACCTTATAAAACTACCCTATAATCAAGAGCCCTTGTTTAAAAATCCGCCCAGTAGTCAATATCCATAATTACCCATTAATGAGCATTACAAAAAGACGGCAAAATACAATTTATGATACAGGTACATTAAGGGGAGAGGATGGTATTTTTTGGTGAAAAATGAGTAAATTTAAAAACAAAAAATCTTTAAAATACTCTGTGATATGTGTGGAATGCATAGCATAACATTTTGTGGGTATTTGTGCCCTTATCGCATGTTGAGTTCCCATTTTTAAACTTCCTGCGTTATGGATTTTTAAATCACTCGCTAATTTTTATGGTTGTTTCCGGTAAATTACATTTTCAAAAAACAATTTTTTTCTTTAAAATACTCTTTGATATGTGTGGAATGTATTGCATAATATTTTGTGGGTATTTGTGCTTTTATCGGATGCTGAGACGTCATTTTTAAACTTCCTGCGCTATGGATTTTTAAATCACACGCCCATATTTATCGGTTTCCAGCAACTTAATTTTTTTTTTGCTACATTGCCACACAAAAATGAATATAATATCTGAACTATTAAAGATACATGCATGAAATTTAGAACACACATTCTTTAGACTATTAGAAAACTTTACTCTGTAACAGAATTTTGTTAATTGATTTCATTTTAAAATTACTTCCGTTTGTATGCAAGAAAGGAAATCAGAAAATTTTTATTAAATTTTAATTGTTTATTTTACAAACGTAGGGATTAATATCAAAATTCTGTTACAGACAATTTGTAGAACATGCTTTTGCAAATACTTGCAAAAAACCGTTTGAATATATCTTTAAAAACGGTTTAGATATATCGGTTTTAGTACAGGGACATCATTTTATTTTTACTAACATTTTTAATATTAACCTGTCTATACCTTTAGAGAACCGGAAACACCGCTTGCTCCCCCCTCCAAGACTGGAGTTCGATGATACTGGCGTAAAACACAAATCACTCTACTAGGTATAGGATGGAAGAAAAGTAGTTCATCCATTTACGTAAACTAGGAAATATCGCGATTTTGAGTTTGATAATTTTCATTAGGTTTTTCTTTAATCAAAGTACAGTACTGTATTAAGAATAAGTGTCTTTACTCACGAACTGAGTTATCCATGCGAACGTATTCATTATGCGGTGTATATTATACTGTCTACAGCACATTAGCGTACAATATAGAGAAAGAAGTTAAATTGAAAAATAATCATAATATGAATATTTAAACACAATTTTGAAAATGGTGGCCGTTCATTTCGATACAGGCTTCAGTTCTTTTGTGCATATTATCGCACTATAGACTATTGCATCTAATTCCAATTGCCAGTTTCGTCCTTCGTACTAGTAACTCATGTTGAAATAATTCTATATCTACTCTACGTACTGTTAATTCAATCTTCACTTCTGCCCGACCCGAAAATATAAAATTACTCAGACATGCTAGCTACTGTCCTTCCAAGTGGTTAATCCGCAGGATTGTAGAAAGGGAGGAAATCACGTGGCAGTTAATTACTTAACGAGGCCCTTTTATTTAAGTTAAATTAAACAGCTGTATAATATTACGTAAACGCCCAATTCCTAAGAGAAATTAATGTTTTCAGAAAAGAGCTAAGACAGCCCAGCTTTTACAGAGGGGCGAGCAGAAGCAGGTGGGGGAAATCGGGATGCGACGTAGGCAAACGGACAGTACCTGTGCGAAAATATGATTAAATATTGAAAGCTCTTTCGTCACAGGAAAACGCGAACATATTTCTGGAACGTACTATACTCAGTAACTCAGTACTGCTTACTATCTGCTGTCTTGGCTGTGTGTGGAGTTGGAACTTCATTAGTAGAAGGGGTGGGAGAGAAGTACATTCAAAAACTCAGGTACAACAAAAATTGAAGTAAAAATCAAATGATGTCCCTGTACAATCCTGCATAGGGTATATTTTTTTTCAAATTTAGGCCCCCAAATAATTTTTTTTTTTCAAAATATTTATATTTGGTTGAATTGCTACAGCTATGAGCTCTCTACATACAAAAAAATTAAAATATTACACCAAATAGGAAAAAAGGTTTAAAAAATATCATTCTCTTCCCTTAAATATAAAATTATTCCTATTACAGACCACGGTGGTCCACAAGTTACTGAGAGATTAAAACTTCCACCGCTGCAAGAAATCGGCCCTAACAGAAGTAGAGATGCCAGTCCTACGTGATTGTAGCCTTTGCCCCACAGGAAATACTTCTGGAACTCATTTACATCAGGTCTCGAGCGATTCCCAGTGCAATACTGCGACGAGAATGGACAAAATCAATGACCCCAGTCGAGAATCGAATCTGCGACTTTGCTACCGCGCGTCTCTATGATATGAATTGATAAATACTTTGGGTGCTATGCATAGACATTTCGCTAGCCCGCGCTACGAGCGTGCTAAACTAGCCCCGGCTATCGGCTGATTACTTGTACAGGATTCATATCATATCATATCATATCATATAGCTAAAACTGGTTTATGAATACGAAAAACGTTAGTTCGCTGATCATCCACCGGAACCCCGCGCTAAGAATGTCTATGAATATGGCCCTAAGAATTTTTGGCAAGTAGGCTAGTTTATACCTTATGTATTCTATTCTGTCCATTTTCATCATAAAATGCATTATTTAACTTTCTATTTCGGTCCCAGCGATGCGATCACCGCATTGTTTCCAAACAGGTATTCGAAACCGCAGAGTGGACAGTTTGAAGGCCGCGCAGTGTCTAGAAAAATGTTCGAGTGGAAAGCCACATTGCATTGCCACCAATTACCTCATTCAAGCTAAACTGACAGGTCTGATTGTTCAAGTGATCCATTTTGTTTTTTTAAAGCTCTGCCATGTCAGTCTTAGAAAGTTGAAGCTTTAAAAAAAATAAAAGAGACTCTACGGGAAACAGAAATTATTATAGCCAGAAGGAAATACCAGAGTAATATGTCAAGAGGAAACCGTGGTTACCTTCTGAGAATTTACATCTGGTGTGTCAAATCGCAGCCTGGGAACGGCAAAGAACAAAAAGAGGACCATCTGTCAGTCTTGAGGTCTGACAGGAGAGCGGATTTTGCGTAAAGATAAACAAGAGTTGTCATCGTCTCGGAGATAAAAGAGAATTGGAACAGTAAACATCCAGCAATGCCGTGCTTAGTCAGCCTCGATTTCTCCCAGTGTTCAGTTCAATTAAATAACGCAGTCGAAGACTCTGCTCTTCCCGGCACACTCTTACGAACAGTTATCATATGTGCATTCAGTACTGACCTATTCCTCAGGGTATAACCTCTGAAACATCATCAAAAATTTATCACGTGCGTGAGGTATTTGTATTGATGACACTGGTCAACAGTCATTTTGCGCCACATAAAACACTAACAAATTCTTACTAATTTCGATCTCCTGAATTCAAAAATAACAAGCAAAATGTTCCATCAGTTCGGGTTTTCGAGATGCACAATGTAATTCACTTTATATGCATGCTATTTAAAAAATCACGTATTTCGTGTGTAATTACTTTGTTTCACATATGTGACGACCCATTATGTGAAAACAATATTAGTATAAGTAGGTCACCATGTTAGATGCACTTGTAGAAACGGAATTTATTTTATTGCCCTTTTACGAGTCTATTTGGAGGGGGGGGGGGGAATCAAGTTCACGGTATGAATTCGCTTGAGTTTACCTGATTTTACTTGAGATGTGCATTCCTTTCACTGTTAGCTTTAATTACATTACTGTAGTCTATATTTTGCAATAGACTTCCTTGTCAAAACGATTTCTAGAAGCGGAAATTGTTTCGTTGTCCTTTTCGGTTACATTTGGAGGGGGAGAAACAGATTCACTATATGAGCCGTTCAGAGCAAAGTGGTGTAAGTCAAAATTGGATAATGAGGTTTAAAGTAAACATTCTGTAAAATACAGCGCAAAGTAGCAATTAATATGTCCTTATTGCTATCCACTGACTACTAATAGTTTAAATAAATAGCTTCATTGGGAAAGTTGTTTATAAAATTATAAACCTAGTAGTAGGAGATTTCCGTGGAGTTAGTATTCTGTGTAAGACGTGTATTTCTTTAAAATGTGCTTTAATGATAATATTCAAATTACGAATGGTTTATATGTGCGGATTTGTAGATTTAGCATTGCTTTTGGAATGCAATTAGACAACGCATAATGTTGCTGCTTTCTGTGCGAATGGGACAGTTGCGCTCGAGATAAGCATTATAAAATAAAACGATAATCACAAGAGCCAGGGAAGAAAAATATTGTACATCAACCCCTTGTACCTCAAAGTAACGTAATTTTACTCCCTTCACACATTAAGTTAAGGTTAATGAAGAATTTTGTTAAAGGGATGAATAAAAAAATTGAAGCATTTAAACATATCCAGGAAAAATTTCCTGCTATTACCGACTCGAAAATAAAAGAGAGAGTTTTCAACGGACTACAAATTAGAAAAATAATGAAGGAAAATCACTTCGAATCTTTGTTGGAAGGAAAAGAGAAAGCCGCCTGGATTTCATTCAAGGAGGTTCTATTAAATTTTCTGGGTAACCGTAGAAGTGAGAACTATGAAGAACTAGTGCAAAATTTACTGTTGGCGTATGAGACTATGGGTTTAACTTTAACATGTCCCTGAAAATGCACTTCCTTCAGTCTCATCTTGACTTTTTCCTCGAGAATTGTGACGATTTCAATGATGAGCATGGTGAGCACTTTCATCAAGAAATTTCAACTATGGAAAAAAGATACCATGGACAGTGGAATACCAATATGCTAGCAGACTATTGTTGATTTACCTGATGCCCAGTATAAAAGAAAGTGCAGAGAAAGAAAGATGTAATCTTCTGAATAGTGAATATTTAACCTTGTCATTACATTAAGCAGTATTTTGAATAGATATACATTCGAAAATTCCTCAAAAACCGTAACCAATAACTTTTTTATTGTCATATTTGTTTTCAGGAGGCTCAAATTATATAGAAAACATGTATCACATGCCCAGCGAAAAAAAAAAGTTACAATTTGTTACGCAGTGTTACTTGACTCTCTCTTCGCAATATTTTCCCCTAACAATATTTTAATTTTTAGAAATTATTAGCCTATACTTCCATTACAACTCACTTTAACACCTTTGAAAAACAGCTACAAAATTATATATTCAAGTAAAAATAAACTTAAGGCATTCTCTATGAAATGTGATGTAACATCTGAAACAATAACACTCGTAGAATTATAACGAACAAATTTATGAATTTCAATTCCTTACATTCATTTTATTATGTTTTCAAAACAGAATTGGAATTGAAGCTGATATGTAGGCTAATTTCGGTAATTCTTATTACCGCAAAACCGCATATATTTATTGCAGAACCATCTATTATCATCACAATTAAAATGAGATTTTATACTCGAAAGAAAATAAACTTACCTCTAAAGCTGGCAACATTGCACATGTTCCTATGATGCTGAATTACAGTGGAGTAGGGTGAGAGCAGAAACCCTACCTTTTAACATATTCAAGTAGAGATAGGTCACCGCACTGAAATTCTCCAGAGTTCAAGGGCTATACAACTATAGTTTTCTCAGTTTGTGTAATTCTCCTTCTAATATAAAAACTCAAATGTGTGTCACTTTTCACAGATTTCAATACTTGTGCAAGTTCATTGTTGGATGGGCGTGGCTTACAAAACTGCTTTTTCAATTAATATCTATGAAATTACTCAAGACGTTTTTAGTTTGTGGTTTACCTGATGGATGGTCAGCTCAAAGTATCGGAGGAAATGCAGCTTGTTACTTAGGTAGTTTCTAGTAGGTAGGGGAATAGTATACATTCCGATACCGGCGTATGAATCCGTATTACACAGAAGTTATGATGTCGCATGACGATGAACTCACAAGATGGCGATAACACCAACAAAAGACACTAGGGGACCCTCGTTGAAAACTGGAACATTTGGGTGGAGGCATTCAAAGGAAATATAACGACACTGTTAATAAATTCACAAATCGTGATATCGTAAACTCATATTTCAGTGAAATATATTAATAGACATTATTTTTCTGTGCATAAAATGGGTGCAACCAACTAACGCAATAACTTTGTCACATATCTCGGCCTCATGTCACTTAGCTATCCCCTCATTTAACCCATATAATCCTTTACGAAACGTAAATCAGTCCCGATACTTACATCCACTGTCGTAACAAACCATTTTCGGCAGCAATGAAATCAAATCAAATTCTAAAATTCACTCAGGCCAACATACAAAAAACTAATTATACCAACAGCGAAAACCTAAAAACTGAAATCCACTGCCTCCTAATCCAATAAACTTCCATCTTATAGCGGAGCAATGAATAACTTATGACCAGCCTTCGGTCCTGGGCACAGAAACGCATGAATTTCAGAACGCACGGTAGATAGTGTTGTGTTGGTCGAGTGGACTGGGAGATGGAGCGCGCCGTTTCTTCGTGTCTCAACATGTAAACAATCCGTCATAATATGGCACAAAATATATTCCACCCTGTATAGATGCAGTAAATACTGTACATACCTAGTGTAGACAATAAATTTCTACCATTAAAGTATTAACGTGAGTTGTAACCTTTAATCAGACGTCCCTACGCCGAAATCTGTTACACGTATCGCAGCCAAGCAGCAATACACATAAAGGTAATGCACATTACGGACTCACCTGTGCTGTTGCAGGATCCCACATGGTCATGACGTCATTTATACTCCGTGTACTTTAAACCTCATACTGGTTACTCTGTGCTCCTAGGCCAGTAGTGTCAGAGTTGTAAGCTCCAAAACCGGTTGTGGAGCTAGATCGGAGCTTGAACTTGCTTATGTCTGTGGAAACACCTGAGCACGCAATCAGTCTAGTGGAGCGCTCCGCTCCGTTTAGTCCCTGTCTGACATCGCTGTCCTAGGCCGAAGCCTGCTTATGACATAACACAACGTGCGTCATCACAGACATCATATAATAAATTAGTTCCGGTTTCTGGTATCGGAATATAAAGTATATAGTTTTATGAAGATTGACATATCATTTAGTTTGAACGTGTACACTTTATATTATTTGCTATATGTTTGCATTGAATTATGGTAATAACTTCATTTTAACCCTTGTTTTCTACGGTTTTAGTAAATGGCACTTGGCCCACTATGGTTCTGAACCCTTCAATTGCCCGGTAATTCTTTTCATGATCATGATCTCCTCTAAATTGCACTATTTCACTCACTTATGAATTTGTTTGTATTGTTACCACACAATTATTTTAAGTACACCCCCACGATATATTACCTGAGCTTACTGTAATTTACGTTATTTTCTATATTTGAAACTGTCAACAACAAGGAACGCCACGCCACTATGTTGTCATTTTAATGAAGTCCATTCTTAAGCACAAACGATTGCACAGATATACAGCTTCGAACTTTGAACTAGTAAGGCAATCACAACACGACTGTGCTACTCATAGAACAGACACTTTTTAAATGACAAAACAAAATCTAATCGCATCAGCGACCTCTAGGAACAACTACAGGGTGTTAGGAAATAACTTTTACAATGTTTCAGGGATAATAGAGGAGGAAAAAACAAATATCTTTTGTAAGTGACAAAACTTTGGCAGATGCGCCGTTTATTGTGTACGTGTTAGTATAATCAATAAAGAATAAGACCAATTGTCGTTTTAGAGGTGGTGTTCAAACTGCCGTCCATTGAAGGCATTGCACAACTGGTACCTTCATACTATGGAGTGTTGCAACGCTCAAGAAAGCCAACATTGTCTCTAATAACACGTGCAGCTTCAACAACGCGAGCACCCAAGTCCTCTGCCGTATCGATCGGTGTATCATACATAAAATGTTTTACGTCTCATCACAAAAAGAAGTCCAGTGGGGTTAGGTCCGGTGATCGAGGTGGCCACGGTACCGGCCCACCCCTGCCAATCCAACGATCAGGGAATGCAGCATTTAGGTGGTTCCTGACACGACGATCAAAGTGTGGAGGGGCACCGTCATGCTGAAACCATATTCGTTCTCTGATGTTCAATGGGATATTTTATAAAAGTTCTGGTAGGACGTCGCGTAGAAAAACAAAATAATTACCACCATAGAGACTGTTAGGCAACAGATAAGGCCGTACAAGATGGTCGTGCACAAACAGAACTAACCAGTGTGTGTAGTGACGGAAGTCAAGTCATCTATCCTTCAGGCCATCTAGCGGCAAAACGGCACATCTGGTAAAGTTTTATCACTTAAAACAGAGGTTTGTTTTTACCTCCTCTATCATCCCTGAAACGTTGTAAACGTTATTTTTTAACATCCTGTATATGGAGGACGTAACGAAAAAAGTAACCTCTACTATTCAAGAATTAAGATGAATGTTTATTTTATTAAGAATAATATAAAGTAGCAAAGCTAGAATAAAAGTATTTTTGATTAAGTATAAGAGTAAGATATTTTGTTAAGTGTTATCAAAACTTTCTCTTATAGTGGCATTAATATTTATTGCTTAATTAACCCTAGATATTCGTTATAATGATTACAATTTTCTCTGATCTAAATGTTAATGCGCCTTGGAAATCGTAGGGGACAATAATTTTGAAAGTGATAAAATTTATTATTAATTATTAATTTTATAATTTTGCGAAACTTCGCTTTTTATGGCAAGATACAGTGATTATAATTATGCTGCTACAAACAAGGCCTCTATAAAAACATTTCTTGATAGTCTCATGAAGGAAGAGATTGCCAACGTCTCGTATTAGAGACTCGAACAAACTGTGTCAATCGAAGTTCTACACGAAGTACTTTCATTTTCCAGCCACTTGGGGAGCTAATGTAACTGGACAGAATTATACTTTTGTTTGCCTATGTAGGCTGTAGCCCATATATAATATGCATGATCTGTGATAGGAAAATAAGTATAGTTCTCCGAAACGCAACAGCAGTGATTCTGGCGATGTTACATGGCCGAGTTCTTGGACCAGATGAAGATGGTTAGATAAAGGAGAAGGTGATGCGCATTCAGTGGCGACCGCACAGTACCAACCGGTGTCTCATAACTCGAGATATGTGGAGTCGACATTGTGGAATTTCAGATCGCGGTTTCGTTTGTAATCTTCCTCAATGCAACTATTGATGTTTGCAAACTTCTGAGTGTTCCATGTTTTATCAACTCGGAACAGGATAGGAAATACTTTATTTTACTATTCCTGAAGCCTTTCTATCCAGAAATAGTTGATCATTCTCGAAACTTTAACCCTCTTAAGAAGATTTGCACTTGGAAATATAATAACGATCATAGTAGGCCTATCAACCCCTTTCCATGGAAATTTCAGAATGAATTAAGGAGATTTCGAAAGTGTTGTTCCTATCACTTGTAGCATTAGAGAACAGATGAACTGTTAATGTATTTCTATTGAGTATGTTGCATATAACACTACACAAAGCCTACATTAAGTATTTCCTATCAAGTATGTACAGAGATGCGTAAGTAACGTAATTATCAGAAATATCTGACTTAAATTAATATTGGATATGATGCGGATGACGTGAATATGTTAGGAGAAAATCCACGAACAATTAGGGAAAACACGGAAATTTTACTTCAAGCAAGTAAAGTGGTAGGTTTGAAAGTGTATTCTGAAAAGACGAAGTATATGATTATGTCTAGTGACCAGAATATTCTACGAAATATAAATATAAAAATTGTAGATTTTTCTTTCGAAGAGGTGGAAAAATTCAAATATCTTAGAGCAACAGTAACAAATATAAATGGCACTCGGGAGGAAATTAAACACAAAATAAATATGGGAAATGCGTGTTATTATTCGGTTGAGAAGCTTTTGTCATCTAGTCTGCTGTCAAAAAATCTGAAAATTAGAATTTATAAAACAGTTTTATTACCGGTTGTTCTGTATAGTTGTGAAACTTGGACTCTCACTTTGAGAGATGAACAGAGATTAAGGATGCTTGAGAATAAGGTTCTCAGGAAAATATTTGGGGCTAAGCGGGATGAAGTTACAGGAGAATTGAGAAAGTTACACAACGCAGAACTGCACACATTGTGTTCTTCACCTGACATAATTAAGAACATTAAATCCAGACGTTTGAGATGGGCAGGGCATGTAGCACGTATGGGCGAATCCAGAAATGCATATAGTGTTAGTTGGGAGGCCGGAGGGAAAAAGACCTTTGGGGAGGCTATGACGTAGGTGGATGTGAGGTAGGTAGGAGGAAGGATATGATGATAGAGACTGGATTAATATTTGTCAGAATAGGGACCGATGTTGGGCTGATGTGAGAGCGGCAATGAATTTGCGGGTTCCTTAAACGCCGTTTGTAAGTACGCGTAAGTTGTATTGGATATTATGGTAAATACAAGGTGGGTCAAAAGTCGCTTTCCCCAAACACTTCCTTACATTTAATTAACTTACATTCAATTTACATTTGACTACACATTCCTTCACAGATTTTGTTCAGAATGGAGGTCCTGTTTCTCGGTATACAATTCACAATGTTCAGACACTGATTTACAGTTGGAAAAACTCACGATTTTCATCGATTTTCATGAATGACTGTTCGATCATCTGTCGCAACTGATGGAGATCCTGTGGTTTCTGAGCAAAAACATCATTTTTCACGATATTCCACGGCGAAAAATCACATGGTGTCAGGTCGCCATTCTGTTGTGCCACGACGGGCAACCCATTCATGGAATTGCTGATTCAAGAAGTGCATCACTACTACGCCAAAATGAGGTGGTGCTCCATCCTGTTGCCTTATTAACTGCATTTCGGCAAAACGACGACTGTTTTCAAGCCATGCTATCGGAAAAACAGTTGACGCACGAACATGGTTGTTAACACACCACTTATGTCCATTACACCAGCTATTCGTTTATTCAAGTTATGACATCTGTATATGTGTACAAGTATGAAACCTAAGAATGAATATTGGGGAAAGCGACTTTTGACCCATCTTGTATATATGTGTATATTACGGAGGAGGGACCCGAAGGCTTATACGGCAGTCTGTGGCTTATTACATTATCACTCCTGTTCTGCGAATATTTGTCACAGGTCGGTCGCGCCCTTGTATTTACACAGCATGCTGCGCCATGAATTTAAACGGACTATGGTAATGATGATAATGACAAGCCAATACATGACGAAATGAATCCGATGTGCAACGCCGAAAGTTACCCAATAAGCTACAATTAGTAGAGGAAGAACCTGGGAAAAACCTCAATCGGGCAACTTGTACCAACCAACAATATCGTTGATCGTCCCAATCCTGTGCAAGATTAATCCAGTCTCTATCAACATATCCCACCTCTCCCAAATCCATTTTAATATTATCTTCCCATCTACGTCTCGGCCTCCCCAAAGGTCTTTTTTTTTCCCTCTGGCCTCCCAACTATCACTCTATATGCATTTCTGGATTCGCTCATACGTGCTACATGTCCTGCCCATCTCAAACGTCTGGATTTAATGTTCCTAATTATGTCAGGTGAAGAACACAATGCATGCAGTTCTGTGTTGTGTAACTTTCTCCATTCTCCTGTAACTTCATCCCTCTTAGCCCCAAATATTTTCCTAAACACCTTATTCTCAAACACCCTTAATCTATGTTCCTCTCAAAGTGACAGTCCAAGTTTCACAACCATATAGAACAACCGGTAATATAACTGTTTTATAAATTCTAACTTTCAGATTTTTTGACAACAGACTGGATGATAAAAGCTTCTCAATCGAATAATAACAGGCATTTCCCATATTTATTCTGTGTTTAATTTCCTCCCGAGTATCATTTATATTTGTTACTGTTGCTCCCAGGTATTTGAATTTTTCCACCTCTTCAAAGGATAAATTTCCAAATTTTATATTTCCATTTTGTACAATATTCTCGTCGCGAGACATAATCATATACTTTGTCTTTTCGGAATATACTTCCAAACCTAGTTATGATAATAATAATAATAATAATAATAATAATAATAATAATAATTATTATTATTATTATTATTATTATTATTATTATTATTATTATTATTATTCCATTGTTTTCTTTATTGATATTATTTATATTTGCTATGTATTTTGATACTGGTGAATGGAAGAAAATATCTTATGGTCTTAACTCTGCCGGTAAAAATAAATCAATTAAATAAATGAACAAATAATTTAAATTGTAAGAACGATCATCGCAGTATCAATCTTTGTCACTAGAATGCATTTTAAACAGTCTCCAAGGTCAAATTTTGAATCACTAATAGAACATAAACAGCAGAAGACACAAGGTGCAAGTGATCCCTCATAGTACCTGTGCCACACGCCAACATGACAATTGTGACAATGCTACAGTATTGCGGTCTACAAAATTTAAGTAGAAATTATTCTTGTGACGTGAACAGTTCTGTCTGTTACTGTCTACGGTACATTGATCATAACTCATAAGTTAGAGTATCGCCTGTTTAAAGTGTCTGGCATGTATGGTAACAATAGAAAGTAACCCTCTGCATTTCGCAACACAGTGTAAGAATCTGTATTGCGCTATTGTCTATGGGTGCGTGAACATGGATGTGAAGGACTTCGATAATGATAATAGTAAGGGAATCGGAGGAGGCATACATGATTTTTCTTTCTTGGCAGTCGTATTCTCGGAATCTAGGTCTGCCTGCTGTGTCTATAATCCTTGGCTGCATTTCCTCGGCAAGAAGAGACCTTGCAATATAGAAGTGACCGAGCACGCGTGTCATTGCTGGCTTTCAGATCCCTGCCAACTTACGTTACTGGCATTACGTTATATTGACGCCGCACTCAATTCCACAGTGGAATAAGTACCATCCGTTATTTAGACTAGAGACCGGCAAGAATTGAAGAAAACTTTGCTAAAATAGGCCTATTAAATTTACTTTGGCTTGTGCAGCAAATGCTGTAAACTAAGTTCATTAGACGTTCAAATAAACTTTTTTTTTTTCAGATTTATTTTCAATGAAGAATACCAGACATTTTGAAATTTATTTGCTTCCATAATAATGAAACATACTCCTTCTTAATGGTCTTTTGTATGCCAAATACTTTTTATTGAACCTATACATCTTCAGTTTTTGAGTTTGAACGCAAAAGCGCAAGAAACAATGTCAGGACGATCAGTGGGTTTTTCATGTGGGAGTAAAGCAATAGCTATTTCAGGTCATTGTGAATTGTAGGTGAAAGTTAAAAAAAAAATATCAGGTTTGCTATGCTTTCGAGCAATAGACATAGCATCTTGGTATACTGTAGCTGCTGCATGTTTCGTGAACTATCTTGAAATGTAGAGGGTAAAATTATTTTATCCTGCTAAGAGATCTTACTGAAATGATCGGGAGACTACAAAATCTTGTAGGCCTCTTATTTTATCAGTAAGTAATACCATTTGGTTTTTTCTCAGGAACTCTAATTTTTGTGCTCTCTCGAGCCAATACCGAAGAGAATCACGCATATAAATATCTACACCACACCGCCATTAAATGCATGAAAAAGACCCAACCCCACTTCATTAATAACTATAAAAATATTTGATTTTTAATAACAATATTATCTTAAGTAAGTTTTATAGTTTTCAGTAACATATACTATATAGCCGCCACTCAGTAAATTATAGAAATGAAGATCTAATTTAAGATATTCTCTACATCTACTCATACAATCCCAAAACATTTCACTTCCATATCATCAATATAGGATTAATATGTAGTCTATAAATAATGAAAAATAGTCACATCATGGCATTAACTGCTAATAATATTTCATTTCTAATGGTAATAATGTCATCAAATTACTTCAAGTTTTGTAGTTTTTAATATCTAATACACAGCTGTACTTAGAAAATTACACACCACAGAATCAGACCTGTAAATTATTTTTAGTAAGTCTTGAAGTTTTTAATAATCAATTGAATTTGAGCTCTAAATATGTCAGCAATCTTGCAGATCATGGCCTTCGTGTAATATTGCTTACTGTAGTGTGTTTTTTGTTTTATTCTGAAATGCAATTAGTTCTCAAAACTGACGAAAGATGAATTTTGGAAAATTGGAAAATTATGTAGGAACACTACGCCTCACTGAAAGTTACTATTTTTTTTTTTTTTTTTTTTTTTGCAAATTCTTGGATGCCAAGCTTCAAAATGAGGGGTCATTTATTAAAATCCGTTCAGCAGTTTTCCCATAATTTCCATTACCAGTTCAAATTATATATATATATATATATATATATATATATATATATATTATGACAGACTACAATCTACAGCACAATGTGTAAATTCAAGCAACTAGCCGGCCAAAAATCAATTTTCACATCCTGTCTTTAATGCTAAATTCTTATGTAGACGTGTTTATAACATTCACAATGTAGTATCCAAATGTAGACAGATGCTTACATCTGTTAGGGGACCCTCACAACAGAGCGAAAGTTCCATTTCTCCGATAAGATCATTTACGCTGCAAAGACAGGCACGCAGTTTGTGTGAAAACATCCATGGGGTGAAATACTGTTCTCCAACCAGGAGATCAACCGTGAAAGGAATGTGCTTATTATTACCTCATCTATTGGAACAAAGTAGATAAATAATATTACCGTTATAACTCCAGTTTAAAAATCATGCGCTCTCCTGCGTATGTTATTTCCTATATGAAGAGATTAAAAGACCAGGAGATTAACTGTGATCTAATTTTGTAACTAGGGTACCGTAGTATAAATATGTATCAATGTTATCATTTGTGCTGTGAGAGCTAGCCAATAGAGAGAGATACGAGTACCCCGTGTGTGAACTTATGACATCGACATTCATTCACAGCATTACCCCGCTGCGTCTCATTCCCCAGAGACTTTCTCGTGGTTGGAGTACAGTAAGTTTTCAGGTATTAACCTATATCGGTACGCAATGTATTTCTACTGATGTATAATTAATTAATGTCTCACCTACAAACGTTCTCTATATACTATTTATTTATATTGATGTATAATTAATGTGTCACCTATCTACTTCTTTGAAGACAAAACTAAACTTTCTATAATTCATTTTATTACAACATTTTCACAATCGCCGTCTAATAATAACGAGTAAATGGCACCTATCGACAATTGCGAATAATAACAAATGAATGACATCTATCGAAAAATAACAAACGGCGATCACACATGAAAATGTTAGATTCCAAAAACAAACTATTTATTTAAATGAAAAATGATTAATAATAATTTAATTTTTTATTAAGATCGGCCAAAAATATTATGCAATAGTATGTGTTAAGTGCATGAGAGAATCTCGGAAATAGGGAAGTTTCTACTTCGTCTCGTCATCTCCGAATTTTCCTCGATTCTGTTATAATGCACTTACCACGCTTGTATTGCAATATACTATTTAAGGTCGAAATGATATATTACGAGAAAAGGTAGGGCGACTTTATTTCATTATTACAATCGAAATCAAGGACGAATATTGAAAAGTAATTCCTAAGACAAAGGAATTAGAATTTACTTCTAGTGCGTCCACAGAGAAAAAAACTAAGAAAGTAGACAATAATCTGGAGGTGTGAATCTAAGCAACACAGTATTAAAAATAAGTGTAAAGTAAAGTGTTTGTAAATTTAACTATGAAATGTCTGTATGTATGAACAATATCAACCGAAATGAATTATTTTGTTGACACAATAACCTATACGCTAATTATACTTTGCTTAATAGAAAAATGAAAAACAATACGGTTTGAGACATACGTTACATCCACCTCTATGATAATACTTATTGAATTAATGTACCTAATAGAATCCCGGATAATTGTTTTCTTTTAATCCCGATGTTCTTGAGAACATAAAGATGGACAGAATGATAATCCTTACAACAAAAATTGGGTTGAACCTACTTATTTATTTGGCCTTATAATACCGGTAAGTAGCAAGAAAATATCATTCCCATGTCGTTAGTACATGTATTCCACCCACTAGCAGTATCTCTATACTGCTGTGACTATTACTCGATCAAGGCCAGTGGAGTCCTGCAGCCCGGAGCCGTGGCGCTACTGCTCCTGCGTTCGTAATACCGCATCGCGATAGTTCACATTACGCCCGCGGCTCCAATCGCCTTGGTCGAGTAACACCAATGTACTGCTACTACTACTTCTACCAATAGTAATGTTAAATTAAATTCTTAAATTAGGTTTTATTTAACGACGCTTGCAACTGTAGAGGTATATCAGCGTCGTCGGTGTGCCGGAATTTTATCCCGCAGGAGTTCTTTTACATGCCAGTAAATCTACTGACATCAGCTTGTCGCATTTAAGCACACTTAAATGGTATCGACCTGGGCCGGGATCGACCCCGCAACCTCGGGCACAGAAGAACAGCATTCTACCGAACAGCATTCTACCGACCATAGTAATGTTAATGATGCATTTAATCGTATATTTCTACATAATTACATATGTAATCGGAAATTTTCTTCACAGTATTATTATACATTTATGTACTTGGATATTTTAGTCGCTTTTTAACGACGCTGCATCAAATACTAGATCATTTAACATCGATGGAAATTGCTGATAGTGAGAAGGCTATTGGCGAGATGGAACCAAGAAGAATTCGCAGTGTGGACATTATCCTGGCAGTTGGAATAAACCTTGAGAAAGCTGATAATCAGCTCAAGTGGGAATCGAACCGAAGCTCCAGCGCAGCTCCACATCAGAAATTAAACGCGTTGCCAATCTGACAATTTAAAGTTTGAGGCAGAAACATGGACATTATGACGAAGTAAAGAGAAGCTGTTAGAAGCATTTGAAATGTGGATATTGAGAAAAATTGTGCGTGTGAAATGGACAGACAGAATAAGAACTGATACTATGTTGGAAAGAATGGGTGAAGAAAGAATGATGCTGAAACTAATCAAGAAGAGAAAAAGGAATTGGTTGGGTCACTAGCTGAGAAGAAACTGCCTACTGTAGGATGCGCTGAAAGGAATGGTGAAGGGGAGAAAAGTTCGGGGCAGAAGAAGAAGATATCAGATGATATATATATGTATATATATATATATATACATATATATATATATATATAGATCATGTACGGAGACAAAGAGGAAGGCAGAAAATAGGGAAGATTGGAGATAGCTGAGTTTGCAGTGAAATACCTGTTTTAGGGCAGAGCAATAGGAACGAATGATTGTGATGTAAAGCTTACTCTTTATCTATTAATCTATGAGGAAGAAATAGCGGAGATAAACTAAAGTTACACGAATGTGTGTCCTTGCAAGGTTTCTTGGAATTTATCTGAATATTTTATGTGAGCTCCTTGCCACGTCTCACTTCGATCATTTCGTTCCACATAAAGGGCTTAAGTAAATTTTTAAGGTAGAAAGGCGGAAAAGTAACGATAGCATTAGCATGGAACCATAGTGGGCCAAGCGCCATTTACTAAAACCGTAGAAAATAAGGGATAAAATGAAGTTATTACCATAATTCAATGGAAACATATAGCAAGTAATATAAAGTATGCACATTAAAACTAAATGATATATCAATCTTCATTAAATTATGATATTCACTTAACTTTAACCCTTGCTTTCTCCGTTTTTAATAAATGGCGCTTGGACCACTATGGCTCTTAACCCTTCAAATGATATAGCTAGTCACACGCAGCAACCATCAACTGCAGTCCACACCTGTGGAGTAACGGTTAGTGCGTCTAGCCGCGAAATCAGGTGGCCCGGGTTCGATTTCCGGTCGGGGCAAGTTACCTGGTTGAGGATTTTTCCGTGGTTTTCCCTCAACCCAATATGAGCAAATGCTGGGTAACTTTCGGTGTTGGACCCCGGACTCATTTCACCGGAATTATCACCTTCATCTCATTCAGACGCTAAATAACCTAAGATGTTGATAAAGCGTCATAAAATAACCTACTACTACCATCAACTGCAAACACATCGACCACCACTGCATCCTACAACAACCACCGTCCAGACGTCGAGCCGAAGAAGGCAGGAAAGAAGCATTGCCAAAACCAAGACTCCATTGCCAGCCGATGACAAATGACTCCCATAATCGAAATATATATACACACACACACGCACGCACACACGAGTGGTTAGCAGATACAAGGTCCAATACTGAAATGTCCATATTACAAAAATGTCTATAATGTGGTAAAGTCCATTTATATAAAATGTTCAAGCTCAGTAAATGTCCAATTACATAGAGTCCAAAATTAAAATGTTCAAACTGGTCATGGGCCAGATCTGAAAAGGTCCAATTCTTAACTGAATATGATCCAATGCCTAAAATGTCCACTTGGAACGAAGTTGTGTAAAATGCCCAGAATTACTAATACTAATGAATAGTGATTAAAAAGTGCTACAGTAACTGTATTTAAATTAATTCAGTTAATCTATTCAGAATTGTTATAACAAGAAACTGAAGATATACATTAAAGTTCACCTTAATGATGATCATCTTCAGGTTGTGGGTCAGAAAGTAATTTTAGGCGGAAAGAAATTGCTCTTAAGTAGCGAGGTATATCATTCTCGTCTTTGAATTACTGGTATCTGGTTACAAGATTTTCCACTTGTTGATTGTGATGGTATTTTCTGCTCAATGGTAGTTTAATATTTTCATGTTCACCTAATAATTGTGTCACCAATACTTCCGTTTCATTCTGGTGTTGTTTTAAATGTTATATAAATCGCCATATATTTACATGGTGGTATATAACTAATCTTTAAAACTAAGAGTGGAATCCCTCTATAGCGTTGTTCGTTCGTTGGCGACCATTTAACACTAATTCATAAACATTCCACATTTCAGGTGGGACCTTGGGGGGAACAACCCTCCTCCTTCCTCTTGCTGGCCTACTATTAATGTATTTATTTATTATTCAGTCGAGAAGATTTTGTCATCTAGTCTGCTGTCAAAAAATCTGAAAGTTAGAATTTATAAAACAGATTATTACCGGTTGTTCTGTATGGTTGTGAAACTTGGACTCTCACTTTGAGAGAGGAACAGAGACTACGGGTGTTTGAGAATAAGGTTCTTAGGAAAATATTTAGGGCTAAGAGGGATGAAGTTGCAGGAGAATGGAGAAAGTTACACAACGCAGAAATGCACGCATTGTATTCTTCACGTGACATAATTAGGAACATTAAATCCAGACGTTTGTGATGGGCAGGGCATGTAGCACGTATGGGAGAATCCAGAAATGCATATAGAGTGTTAATTGGGAGACCGGAGGGAAAAAGACTTTTGGGGAGGCCGAGACGTAAATGGGAGGATAATATTAAAATCGATTTGAGGGAGGTGGGATATGATGATAGAGAGTGGATTAATCTTGCACAGGATAGGGACCGATGGCGGGCTTATGTGAGGACGACAATGAACCTGCGGGTTCCTTAAAAACCATTTGTAAGTAAGTATCCATATATTGGACGAACTCCATAATTTCTTCTTCAAAATATCATTGAGATTTACTGCGAAGTACTAAGAATTTTCGGATTCTTTCATTTCCATAACAACAAAAACATTGCTTGCTTTAGTTAATCACTTGTGTGTCACCTTGGAAACATTTCCGTCTAGAGTTTTCTTCTCGTGGTATTGCTTTCGTACGTTTGCTCCCTTTTTAAATACATATTTTTGTATAATGGCCCATTTGGATTTTTTACTTTGTTTGTCTATTGGACATTTTAAATTTTGACATTTCTACTTTTGGACTTTTTGTTTATGGACTAAATATCATGGACGAATACGTATCTGGACTTTCCTCTATGGACCTTTTCGTTTGGACCTCGTCTCTGGGAATGATACGAGTATATATAGCTTACGGATGGGTAATATGTCCGTAGCCCATTTCTTCATGAAATTAAAATTTCAAATCAAACTCCTTACTCTTTTCCTATGTTCACTCGTATGTTAAAGTGTAATTATTTGGCACAGACTTACGCAAGTAAAAGTGTTTCTTATGTCAGTTATGATCTGAAGAGGGTCCAAACATTAACAATGTTGTTTCATTTTACCACATTCACTCTCGTAACAATGACGTGACGAGTGATGCAAGCAGTGACGACATTTTTCTCCTCTATGTCATATCAACAACGGTCACTAAAAGCGACGTGACACACATGCATGTGATTCAGGCCGAACTTCTATTCCTTCTTGTTGCGTGAGCCGATCGTTTCGTTATGGCGATACTCCTCCAGCCAAAATCAGCGGTTCCCAAGTGTAACAACGAACTTTTGAAAGACATAGTACTACAATTTATGTAGTAGCTAGTTGTTACGAATTCGAGAGTGCAAAAATAGCCATTCTTAAGTAAAAATAGAAATAGATAAAGGGTCATTCAGAAAATAAGATATTATGTCAAAAACAAAGATCGTGTAGTGTTATTTCTACTGTATATGTCAGAGAGAAACAATGTCAAAATCTTTCACATTAAAATGTCTTAAATTAGAAGTTTTAAGTTGGAAATAATTGGGTCTGTGACCATTTCGCAGATTACAATATTTCATCATAATCATCATCATCAGGGCCGGGTATTTATGCAAATCGAGAAAATCACGACATAACAGATATACAATAGATTTTTACTCATCTTTACGAATTAAGTGATTCTGATTAATAAATAATATGCGGATAAAACAATCGCGACAAATCGCGAAATAGAGTTCTAATAGCGAAACATGAACACATTAAACGTATCTGGACTTTCCTCTATGGACCTTTTCGTTTGGACCTCGTCTCTGGGAATGATACGAGTATATATAGCTTACGGATGCCACTGCCACCGGGTATATACACATTGCAGTGTGATTAAATACATACATTCGCGAATTATTACTATTGCGTCGTTTTATAGCGAATTTCATATTGTGAGTTTTTTTCACTTGGATTTGTTATATAGCCAAGTAAGCCACATTAAATGATATTACACGTATTCTGATTACATTAGTGTACTCAAAAATCGGAGAATTCGACATTTTACTAATAATTTGAAAGTGTTAATTTGAGGGCTGCAAGTTTTTTTTTCGTTTTTAATGAATGTGTGTTAAATAAAATCTCAAGCCAACAAATTTTGTCTATTGACCATACCGCACCTTTACCAGAATCCAACGAACCTTTAATGTTAATTATTTGGAAAGTAATATTCATACTGAGTTAATACGCCAATTCCAAAATAATTGAGTTTTTCCAAAATTTCCATTAATCTCCACCAAGAGTAAAAATCAATCTCCAACAATCTCCGTCGTCACCAATATTAAAAAACACAAATGGTAAAATTAATCTCCATAAATACCCGTCTCTCTCATCATCATCATCATCATCATCATCATCATCATCATCATCATCATCATCATCGTCGTCGTCATATATATATATATATATATATATATATATATATATATATACACACACAGGGTGAACCGTAAATAATGTAATTAATTTCAAGGGGTTATTCTTTGAGAAATTTCAAACAAAGGAAATGTAATACAATTTTGCTCTTTTTTGCTTCGTTTTCGAGATAAAAATTGGTTTATACGAAACATTTCATGGCATGTTTTGGGGAAGCCATTGATTGAATTTCCAGTACGCTCAGTCAATTTAAGAAAACAGTGTATTATGATAAGAAATTATTCAAATAGTTTTAGTTTTGTCCTTTAAATAAGCAGACATTTGTTTCGAGCAAATATAACTTTTCGTTTTGCAAAGGAATTACCGGTACATTTGTTCAGACCAAATTTCTGCACATCTAAAGGAAAAAATTAAAATTCTTTCAATCATTATTTAACATAGTACACTGCAGTATTAAATTTACTGAGCATATTGGGAATTAACTCAATGGTTTTTCTAAAACACGCTATTAAATGTTTCTTATAAAACAATTTTCATCTCAAAAAAAAAAAAAAAGAAAGAAAAAAGGAAACACGAGCAAAATTGTATTACATTTTTTGTTTGAAATATCTCAAAGAATAACCCCCTGAAATTAATGACATTACTTACGGTTCAACCTGTATATAAAGTGATGCTGCTTCAATATTTAAGTCTGTATCAACGCCAAGGCACCTATTCCGATTGCAATACAATTATCATTGCAAGTAAGTATGTACATTTCACAATCTCGAGCTGTTGAAAGACTTGAAGTATGTTGTATAGAAAACGTTCATACTTTGCAAATGTAAGGGTAAATACATAAGAGTAAGTCTATTGTGTTGTAATGCATGTTCCCAATAATGACACCACTAGTCTACAGGTTTATGAACATAGAATTAAATAAATTTTTGGCACTATCCAAACCAATTGATGTTACCAACCTAAACACCAGGGTCCGTTTCATCGTCTTCATTCGCTCGTCTAAGTTTCGGTTTGTTCTGGTAGTACTTTGCATTTAGATCTAGTGTCCAGAAAGCCGTAGGCCTACTAAATAAAGCCTTCGTGAATTGATTCCTATTTCCGGAAGAATTTTACTCTCCAAAGAGCTGTAGAGCTCAGAATATATTTTTCGAATTATTGGATGGATCTCGTTATACTAACGAAACACAATTTTATACCAGCACACTTAAATGCCTTCGACCTGGCCCGGGATCGAACCCGCAGCCTTGGGCATAGAAGACCAGCGCTATACCAACTCGCCAACCAGGTCGACGATGGAGGAGGATGTTATCAGAGTTTCGGAAATTAATATTTAAAGAGAATCATAGGCTATCTTTAAGGTAGCTGAGGTTAAATCAAGGTTGCGATTCTGTGAAAAGAATTTAATTATACTTGGCTAAATATTTAATTAAAAGTGTCTTCGTTTGTATGATTTCATAGAGAAGGTTCCAGCACAGTCTAGTATATACAGTCACGAAGCTCAATATGTGGTAGATATGCATCCATAGATAGTTGCTATCCACTAGGATCGCTACTATCTCCTCAATAAAGACAATGCGAAATGGTACCTGCACAGTCTATTGTTCCTAGCACCCTCATAAACTCATGCTTCGTGACTATATATGTTAGATTGTGGTTACAGTGTAAACACACTGCAGCACCGTATTGTGAAGTTCATTGGGATCTAATATTGGTACTCGATTATCGTAACTATTTCCTCTGATCTTATCTTATTTTGTACCTACTTTTAATTTGAGTACTTCGGACAAAGTGGTGACGGGATTTTTCTCGTTGCCAAACTCCTAGAATGGCCCCGAGGTTCACTCAGCCTCCTATAAAATTGAGTACCAGATCTTTCCCGTTGGTAAAAGGCGGTCAGAGCGTGGTGCCGACCACACCACCTCATTCTAGTACTGTGGTCATGGAAAGCACGAGGCTCTACCTCCATGCCCCCCAAGTGCCGTCATCGCGTGTGGCGGAGATACCTTTTTTTTTACTTCGGACAAATATGTCGTTGTACACAGAGTGCGTTGTTCATAATCGTCATTGTGGTGAGAGATACAGTAATGGCGAGCGGAGAGTTACAGTTTCCTTTATTTTTATGCTTCTTTACTCTTGGATAAATACATATATTTATATGCAGTAAATCTACAGTCTATAGCTTATTTGATCCCTCATCGGATGGAAGATGCATTTAAGACAGGGCTGGGTAGCAAGAGCGCATTCTACTCTCTCACGGGGAGCCGTATGATTTCTCTTCATCCCCTTTCTTCCCCGCCGAACACCGCGCAGCGTTGATTTCATGACTGATGAATATTAAGCGTCCAGTTTAGAGTCTAGATGTGCTCCTGATCCCCAGCCCTGATTTAAGACCTTCTTTTCACTTAAAAATCGATGTCTTCTCTCAGGACATGAACTAGTATGGCTTGCATCCCAGTGAACGTATAACCAGTAGATCACTGCGGTACTGTGAAGCTGTAATTGGTATTCCATGTCGACATACAAAGTCCCGAAGACAGAGTTATCATTTTTCAATCACTTGATATATTCTGAACCTGAAACCATGTCTTCATGTCCTGTCTATCGTCCCATTCAAATTTCATCTTACTCATCAAAGTTATGCAAGTCGTCTCATGAATTATTCTAGAACATCCTGTATTAATATATGAGTGGGGGGAAAGTGGGGACAAGTGGGACACTGTCCAAGTATGAAGTAAGACATAGTAACAACTCTAGTTGCATCATTGAGATGTTCCAACAAGCGCTACTGTGCTGATATCTAAACACATTAACTTGTCAACTGGCCTAGTTGCCTAGTGCGCTGGCTCTCCATGTTCAGAAGGCCCGCGACTTGCGTTCGCTACGGATGCCTGCACCTGCCGCTAATATATGCAAGGCTGTGGCATTATTCGCCTCATATGCTCGTCTGTTTAATGGACACAGCGGGCTAAATTCATATCGCGTTCAGAATATCTCTTCATTTCAGAACTGGATTATAGCTTTCTTCTTGATCAGTAAAACCCCGATTATCCGTCACTCTATTAACCGATTGGTGGATTATCCGTCTGTCTTCCTCCTGCTTTTTTGTCTGCAGAAATTTATGAAGTAATGTACATTTATTAACACGTTATTTCTTCCTATAGAGTGTTATTACAAGCCTTTTCTCTTGCATAGTATCATCTATTGCTAGAATTGTCGTACCGTGTAACTTCTATATAAAATGTCTTCTACGGGTGTCAAAATAAATGTTGTTGTGCTAAGTATCGAAAAAAAGTGTAAATAATCGAGTGGTTTCGGAAAAGATAAACTGTGACTCATTTCGCAATAGAATGAGAGTTTGGAGTGTATAAAGAATGTAAATCTACAACACGAGACCTCCACTATTCATATCTTTCCATAGGCAGCCATTACAAAGAGTTTCTGTGCCTCTTAAAAATCCGTCGTTGACAATCAGACTTAAATTAGTGAACATGTGATATACTACCTAGCGTGTTAAATACACGGCCATAGAGGACATTACCAAAATGTAAGTATTATTCACTGAATTTACGATAATCTGTTATGGTACGGATTATCCGATTTTTTCGATTAACCGTTCAGCCCCCCTCTTAATTGTCTCGGATAATAGAGATTTTACTGTATTCAACTGTACGAAATAGCAAGTTTCTACTGCGCCTAGCTGTTATTTTAAATATGTCCAAAAGAGGTCCGGTATGTTTGTTAGATGGTCAAAACCTTTATCACATCAGTCACTTGAACGGAAGTGGTGAATTCATAGTTGAAGGATTCAGAGCCATAGTGGGCCAAGCGCCATTTATTAAAAACAGAGAAAGCAAGGGTTAAAGTTAATTGAATGCCATAGATTGACGTATCATTTAGTTTTAATGTGTATACTTTATATTACTTGCTATACGTTCCCATTGAATTATGGTAATAACTTCATTTTAACCCTACGGTTTTAGTAAATGGCGCTTGGCCCACTATGGTTCTGAACCCTTCAATTCTTACCAAAGTAATGAATGAATTCCTCACTAACTATGAAACTTTCTTACGTTTTTTGTGAATTATGGACAAATAATAATTATTATTAACCCTTCAGTGCTAGCGACATAATTTGAGTCACCAGTACTCGCGCGGATTACATTTGAGGGGATCAGAAGGGTACAAGTGACATTTCTAAGAATATGAGTTAAGTGCATCCAAGACAAGGTAAAGAATCTACTATTTTAGTGGCAAAGAGATAAGCTATATCTTTTAACCCCATCACACATTAAAATTTAAATTAATAATTTCACGAAATTTACGAATGCTGAAGTACTTTCAACCACATTTTCTAAAAAAAATAAGTGCACTTATACACCTTTGCTTCTGAGCCCCTCATTTTTAATCATTCTCCCTTTTTTTAATAATCAATTCTTTTGCAAGCATGAATATGTAATTTTGCAACATCCTATACATATATGTATATTATTATTATTATTATTATTATTATTATTATTATTATTATTATTATTATGTTCTTGTTCTGCCTGACAAGTGTTAGGCCACAAGGCCTGTTACGGTCTCACATAAAATTATTATTATTATTGTTATTATTATTATTATTATTATTATTATTATTATTATTATTATTATTATTATTATTATTATTATTATTATATAGACTTTATTGTTAGTTATTATAAACTACACTCTAGAGTTATCTTCTAGTTCTAAAATTTAAGTCACTATTGGGTTCAAGTCTATATGTTTCGTATGAGAAGAAGTCATTGTTCTGTGTTATCAAATATGTCCACATAATCATTTATATTGCAAGATAATATTATAACCACTGCAACTATATGAAATACGTGTAAAAATGCCTTATGAACGGCTTATGTGAATAAATAATTATAAATAAGGAAATCGAAAAACGCTCTTATATGTTCTCCTGTTAAAAACATTGGCGTTAGCACTGGCGTGGATTATATTTGTAATCCACTCTAAAAACATAATATATATTACTACGCAGAAAATGTCATACAAAATAACACAAAACGCACTTGGTAGCCATTACTGATAATTTAAGAAAATTAACATAACAGCACACAGTGACATCGTTGAAAGAGGAGTAGGTAATAATAATAATAATAATAATAATAATAATAATAATAATAATAATAATAATAATAATAATAAATATTTATTCTGGCAAAGTTAAGGCCATCAGATCTTCTCTTCCACTTAGGTACATTATGCTATGAAAACTGAAGCAGATATGGTTTGTTTTACAGTAAAATGCAAATTTAGACGACCTCTACACACGGGATTAGGTACTTTTTGACAAGTTATTTCGTATACAGATGCCGAAATCTGTTAGGTATGCGCTGACACTTGTAACTAATTTTTCGAAAATTATTGATTTTGGTACCTTTTGGAAACAAGCTCCACAAATGTATGCCGCGCGAGTACTGAAGGTTTAAGTAACAGGTAGGGTAGAGATTGGTAATATTGTGATGAGTAATATTATTATAGTTCTTTTTGAGAATTTATTACAATTTTATTGAGCGAGAGGAAGATCGGTTTTTTGCGTCAGCGTATTAAGGGAATGTTCGTGGACAAGTTTCTGCACAAAACCGGTCCTTCTCTCGCTCAGTAAGATTCTAACAAATTCTCAAAAAGAACTACCACAATATTACTTGTATCACAATATTACCAACCTTTACCCTATAGAAAGAAGTGTAACTTTTTTTGCGCAACAAATGCTTTATTTTACACACGTTATATCTACAATATGTTACGCAAATTCAAATATTGTTTTACATTTAATGCAGAGGTCACTCTAAGTCTAAGCTGTCCTCTTACAATTTTTCCTGCTTTGTATTACTGATTTTTGCCGAAATTTTGTAATGATAGGTACAACTTAAAAATATGGAATATAACTTGTTCTTATTGCGACATCTAGACTCCATCCATACATTTTTATATTCACTTAAAATAAATTCTATATGTCCAAGAATTTCAGAGATTATTACCAGTACATGTCATCATGATTCATAACTTCACGGCATAGGCCTTATATATTGTTTGTACTGTCTCTATCGCTTCAGTGGTCTTCAAATTGATCTTCTACATTTATAATTATGAATTATTAATCTATATTGTTTTATTTTTAGATATTCTTTGAAGCTCATTCTCATTACGTGACTTCGCCAGATTTCCTAATTTCTGTTTATATTTTAAATTACATTCTCCATATTTAGCTCTTCGCTTATTTCTTCATTTGTTTTCTAATTCAATAGAGTCTATACGGTTAGAAGACTCAGCAGTTTCATTTCTACCTCATCTATTCGTTTCTTTTGTTGAGCTGTCAGAGTCCATATGGAATGGTAGCTATAATAACTTGCGAGTGCCATTGTTTCACAAAGTATTAAGATTGTTTCTCTTCTTATCTTCTTGAGTAGACTTTGTTTCATTGTTCCCAGTAATTGTTGATATTTATGTAATTTGTTTCACTCTTCCATAAGATAGCACACGTTTCAAATAATTGAAGCATTCCACTTATTCTGAAATAATAATTTGCTTTAAGATTTCTTTGCCTATAAAACATAAATCCTTCGTTTTCAATATAGAAATAAAGTTACAAAACCTTGCAATATTACCGATATTTAAAGTGTATTGTGCGCTTTGCAAGGATTTTTCCAGTGTTCGCAAACACAGCTTGTTTATCTGCAAATAAGTGTATTTATAGAAACTTTCAAATACGGTACATGTACCACTCTTCGATTACTTCACCAATATATTAAATGGATATACTAAGGGACAATGGGCACCCTGGTCTTAATTCTTGTGGCATATATTTATAACATTCAGGGATTTTGTATTAAATTTGTGTATATTTTGGTATTTATTTACAGACGCTCTCTTCTTCCCTTCTAAATCAAATGTTCTACTTAATTCCTCAATCTGCCGTATCAAAGGTTTTCTCAAAACCAACAAATCGTTGCAATATAACATTCCCTATGTTTTTCTATGAATTGCTGTACTGTGAATACACAATCTATACGTGATCTATTTCATCTGAAATTACATTGCTCTTTTATTAACAAGGTTTCGGTAATTACATTGCTTAATATTTTAATCTTTGTTTAGATCTTGTATGCTGCGCTAAGTAGACATTCCACGTTAATTATTAGGATCTATTCTCCTTTTAAATGTAAGTATGACTATTGGTGTCTTTTTCAGGTACAATTTCGTATGTCTAACATATAGAGCTAATGAAGTTTAAAAATAAAAACGTTTATAAAATTTTTGTCTCTTGCATATGTTATAAATTTACTATTTATGCCATCAAATCCTAGAGACTTTCTATTTTCTGTTTTCTTAAACGTATATTTCAGCTCTTTCATCGAAATTAGATCCACTGTTCTCTTTGAAAGTACAATTATTTCAGGTTTTCAGCAATACAGAGTTGTTTCCGATCTCTGATAACGAATTGGAATGATATGTGCGTCAGGAGTCACACGACAGCTGAACTGTGGCGCGAGGTGACAGACCAGTAGTGATTGATCTCATAGTCAGAGTGCATGACGACTCACAGCAGAAATTCCCACGAAAATCGAACATTTTTGGGAGGGGTACATTACGACCCTTTCCAATGCTAAATACAGTTAAGTGAAAACAAAAGAAGCCTGTAATAAACGAGGTTTCGTATTTCCGAGAAAGGCATCTTCTGTGTACTTAATAAGATTGGTAAAGCTAGAATGGAATTAATTTGTATCATCTCGTGGGGTGCTGCCACTGTAACGGGAGGTGGATTTGCTTGCTTTTTCCACTCTGGAATTAATCCTATTTGAGCTTCGCCATTGTTATTAGGTACACACAAGATGCCTTTCTTTGAAATAACGAAATCACTTTTCTTGCAATTCCTATAATTTTCACGAACTGTACTTGGCATCGGAAAGGGTTGTTATGTACCTCTCCCGAAAAGGCTCGATTTTCTTGAGCATTGCTACTGTGATATACCACGCACCTGATTATGAAATCACTCACTACTGGTCTGTCACCACTCGCCGCAATTCATCTGTCGGTGTGAATCCTGATGCACATGACTTCATTCAAATCCGTTATCAGAGATCGGAAACAACCCTCTGTACTCTTGGAAGTCAATTAGATTTAGTAAGAATTTATTCATTTATTTTCTGAGGCGGGATTTATTTGCAATATATCTCATTCTAATTTATTTAACCCTTTCAATTCCTTATAAGCTTTTATTTGGCGTTTATAGATATCATGCCCAATTTTACCAAAAAACCTTTCCCAAAGTTGTGTTTTAATTTATTCTCTTCTCTCATTTTACTACCTCTGATAGTGTTTTATATTTGTTGAGCCAGTATTGAGATATTTTAAGTAAGCGCTTTTCTGTTCTTCAGTCAATCTTTCCAGTTCCTGGTTCGAAATATGTAGTCATTTCTTACGTTGAAACATGGCTTTTTCCTAGAGCTTCTGAATCAGCATGTATCAAAATATTGTTTATTTATATCCACTCCTGATTTATATTAATGTTCAGTGGCAAACATGTAAGAAGCCGGTCCATTCATTACGGTGCAGGGTTTTGATACTTCAGTCTTGAAGAAGAGTCATTTTGACTAACCATAAAACTAAGTTCACATTATGTTGCCTACAATATCTTTATGGACAAAATTTATAACGTGTGAAGTTGAACTATCATATTATAACTTTCTCTCTGCCAGCTGAAATATATTAGCCTATATTACTAACTTATTATTTTTATATTATTAGTGTTATTACAATTTTATTATCATTATTATTGTTATAAACCGTATATTATCGTATATTTGTTAGGGAATTTCTAGAGTTTGGATATTTTATCTATTTCAATTAAATTTGATATTTATATACAGAATGGGTTAAAAGTCGCTTTCCCCAAACACATTTTATTACTTCCAATTTACATTTGACTATTTGACTACACATCATGAAATCTTGCCTCAGTCTGCTATCACCAATGCTGTGTTCTTACTCTGTTTCCACAAACGTTGTAGCACAAAAAACACGTTGTTCTGTGGTTAATTTGCGATTCATTGCAAGAAACTAGCAGTTATTGCATAGAAACGCAACGCAATACAATAAAACAAAACAACTACAATAACAAGACATCATGACATCGGAAAAAACAGTTGACGCACGAACATGATTGTCAACCCACCACTTACTACACCAGCTATTCGTTTATTCAAGTTATGCCATCTGTATACGTGTACAAGTATGAAACCTAAGAACGAATATTGGGGAAAGCGACTTTTGACCCACTTTGTATTTTTCAAACACTGATATGTAGAGCCCGAATGTTTAGGCATTTATAACAAAAAGGCAATAAAACGTTAAAAAAGACACAATAAATTTTGGAAAAGGCATGATAAATTTTAAAAAGGCATAATATATTTCAGTAATTAATTTAAATCATACCACATTTTTACTTCGTAGTTGACACATGATGACTTATAAAATACTTTTCTCATGATTAACTGTCTTTTCACAAATCTTACATAACAAAACTGTTCCATCGGTTGAAAACACATGGAACCAAATTCACTAATATAAGCATGAAGTTTACTTTTCAATGGTTTACTGAATTTAGGCATTATAGCTAACTGATCTTATACCTTGTCACCCGACAGTAACTGACTGTTCCTCACTCAAATTTCTTTCTCCTATAATAATAAACAAGTGTAGCACAAAATTGTAACAGTAAGATTTGAAATATGAAAGCAAACAATTGGAAATGCTACGTGACAACTTCTATGAGAACGAGCTTTAATATTTAAAATTATAAAGATGATTGTTGGTATTATCGCCGCGGCCTCATACTTAATATGTCGGCATCATACAATAACGTGCGGTGTGCTTTTAAAACATAATTTGCCGACCGATTGTTGCTCTGTAGGTTTCACTCTAAGCGTCACGTTGTCACGTCTACTTCCTCAATAAGAATAAGCACTAGTTTGTTATATTGTTAAATGGCTATTATTATTATTATTATTATTATTATTATTATTATTATTATTATTATTATTATTATTACTATTATTGTGTCATATACGAGTACGTTGACATTCTTAACTCTTAATAAAAGCTCTTTAATAATGATTTTTAATCACATACATTAATGTTCGTCCTCAGCACAAGACATTGCAACCTCGGTTTTAGATCACGTGGATTAGACAAGTAGATGTTATTTTATAATGAAAGCAGCTTATTGGTTGCAACATTGAAATATTCAGGCGAGTGATTGGAGCGGCGACACAAGAAATTAAAAACAATACAATTAAATTTCAAAGACCTGCTGAATATTACTCACGAGGCCGCTCAAAGACTTGCAGAATGTTAAGCATGAGACCGCGGCGGTAATATCATAAAGACGTGACATATTTGTAACTGTGGATTGCCGATCATTATTCATATCACACCAAGACTATTAAAACACGATTGTTAGCAGATTAAGGACCGAATTAAATTACTTTTATTTACTATTGTTAGTAAAGTCAGTCATTGTTTCATATATTTAAATTTCATACACATAACATTACAATTTTTTTTTCAATTTATTTATTTATTATTTATTTATTTATTATTTATTATTTGGCTAACAATTGTAATATAAAATATACAGAAAAACTTTAACTCGCCCCTGAAAGAGTAGAACTCGTGCTCAGGGGCGGATTCATGAATTGAAATTAATAATTATACAATACAATTATAATTAACAATTATACAATACAATTTTTTAATTATAGTATATAAATTTAAATTCACAATTTTTCCATTTTTATAAAATCCATACATAACTTTTTAAATTTAATACCAGAACTATTACAATTGACAAGATTAGGATATTTAAATATAAATTTGTTGTATATTCTTGGGCCTAAATTACTACTATGATTAAATACAGTAACAGTGTTGCATTTTGGTTCAAACAATCTTAAAGAATTCGTACCTTTTGTTTCATAACTATGAGAATACAATTCAAAATTATTTCGATTTTTATGTATGAATTTTATTAATACAATATAATAAATTTGTCTTACGTTAAGTACATTAAAGTCTAAAAACAAATTTTTAGATGGAAAATCAATAGGTTTATGAATGACATATTTTAATTATTTTCTTCTGTAATAAATAAAGTGAATTAAAATTGGATTTAAATGAGCTATCCCATCCTATAATTCCATACATAATTACCGATTGAAATAAAGTTAAATATATTGTACGTAATAAACTTATTGACAAGTAATTCCTCAATAAAACAAAATAATGTACTATTTTACGTAATTTATTACAAAGGTAATTATTGTGTTGGTTCCATTTTAAATGATTATCGAAAATTATGACTAAATACTTAACTTCAGAGGACTCTTTAATAATCGGACATTTACACTGTATAAGACAACAATCAGAATTATGTAATTTAATACTTAATATAGATGCAGGAGGTTTGTTACATTTTTCAGATGAGAATGGAATAATTGTGGTCTTATTTTCGTTGATAGAAAGATAATTTATGTCAAACCATTTTTTTATTAATTTGAGTCCATTATTTGAATTATTATATGCATCATACCAGGTTTTTTCCACCAAAAAGTAAAACTGTGTCTACTGCATAAGAATAGTGAACACCATTGTATTGTTGTAAGTCAATTTTTAATAAGTCATTAATATATATTAAAAATAGAATAGGGCCTAGAACTGTGCCTTGGGGAACACCTATATTAATAATTAAAGGTTCACTTGAATAACTGTCAATTTTCGTTACTTGAATTCTGTCGTTAAGATACGATTTTATTAAGTTTAAAGCATTACCTTTGATTCCTAATAAGTCTAATTTCTCAATTAAGATGTCATGTTTCACTGTATCAAATGCTTTTCTTATGTCCAGGAAAATACCAATACATTTGTTACCTTGATCAAATTCTCTTAACAATTTTTTTAGTAACATGATATATTGCATTATGTGTACTGATTTTTTTTGAAAACCAAATTGATTATCACTTAATATATTATGTTTATCAAGATAATTCAGTAATCGAACTTTAATACATTTTTCTAGTAATTTTGAAATACATGAAAGTAATGATAGGCCTATTGGTCTATAATTGTTCATATTTCTTTTGTCTCCTGTTTTAAAATAGGTTTCACAATTGCATTTTTAAATTTATTTGGGAATTTGCCATTTAGAAAACATAAATTAAAAATATGAGTTAGAGGTTTGGCAATGTAATTTATAACCATCTTAAGTATTTTAGCACTTATGTTATCAGGACCAGGTGATACATTATTTTTTAAAGTTTTGGCTATATTGATTATTTCGTCATCTGTTACGGGGCAATTAATTAGAAAATTGAAAATAAACAAGAAATATTGCTTAAAATGACAAAAGAAAGGCCTTTATTACTGAATTAGTGAGAAACGCTTTAAAAAGGCAAAATGGCAAAATAAAAATCGATCCTATGACTTTGATTTATTACAAATCATATTCATGTCTATGAAAAGAATGATTTACTTCCACACAGTAAAAAAGGCATTTTACCAAACATCCGTTCTCTACTGATATGATATCACTAACATTGTAATATAGTTCTCTCTACTTAAATTCCGTTATTTCTTTCTATCAATAAGATGTGATGAGGGAATGCTGTTCAAATTCTGGCATTAGTATGATCACTACCACTATAACATTAATTCAATTCACTTCAGGTGCAATTCTTAATTTATTTTGACAAAATTTGGTAATGTACACTGTCCAAATACTGACATGATGAACTTACATTGTCATTGTGACACAATTCAAGTCAACTAACGTTGGTCTTACAACCATGCGCTTTTTACTAACCGCTCTGTCAAAGAGCTGTACTGTTTGTGTACACGAAGCATTCTGGCATACAATCCACAGCAGCAACGCCTCACGGCTGCCGTACACAATATCATTGACTCTGTAGCGTGTTTCTTAATCTTGACTTGTCATTTTAAACTATTAACTACATAACTTAATTAATTAATGTTAGCTACACAGCATTTATAAGTGACAGCAAAGCAATCCTTGTGGCAAAGGTGTTTTCGGTGAAGTACACGTCACTTTCCTTTTAGCGTAGCATAAAAATCAGTATGCCAGTCAGAGCGGCCGTGATTGTAACAGATATCAATCAATCATGCAATCCCACTCCAGTCACCTCTCGAAAATGGCTTCGCACAAAAGGATCTGCAACGCGTAGTCCATTCAACTAGACATAATGACGGTCATAAACAGACAGGCAGAATGGAGCTGAATTCATTCTTTTTATCCGTAACATATAATATAGGAGAATGTGAATCGGGTTTGCCTATAGCACGGGCGTGGTTTCGAGCAAAAGTAAAACGTTCTCTCTTTCTCTAGTGAGTGGTGGACGCTACATGGTCCAGCCCAACATCTCCATTACCGTTCCCACGACCCGTAACCCGTTGACATGGAAGTCGAATATACAATACAGCACAAGACACATGCACTGGAGTAACTGGTCCATCATACTTTCCATTCCTCTCGTAGATTCATGTAACTGACCCATTGGTACTCAAACTGTGGGACACGACCTAATCGTAACAGTGTCACATGATGTTATCTAACGGTCCGAGTTCGATCTTATACAGAGACATCATTTTATTTTTACTAACATTTCTAATATTAACCTGGCTATACCTTTCCTACCCATTTCCACGATTGGAGTTCGATGATACTGGCGTAAAATACAAACAGATCACTTTACCAGGTATAGGAGGGAAGAAAAGCAGTTCATCCATTTACGTAAACTAGAAAATTTCGCGATTTTGAGTTTGATAATTTTCATTAGGTGTTTGTTTAATCGAAATATAGTACTGTATTAACAATAAGTGTTTTTACTCATGAACTGAGCTATCCATTCGGACATATTCATTATGCAGTGTATATTATACTCTCTACAGCACATTAGCGTACAATTTAGAGAATAAAGTTAAATTGAAAAATAATCATAATATAGATATTTAAACACATTTTTGAAAATTGTGGCCATTCATTTCGATACAGGCTTCAGTTCTTTTGTGCATATTGTCGCACTATAGACTGTTCTACCTAATTCCAATTGCCAGTTTCGTCCTTGGTACTAGTAATTCATGTGGAAATAATTCTGTACCTACTCTATAAAAGATTACCTGACTTACTGTACATTCAATCTTCATTTCTGTCCGATCCGAAAAGATAAAATTACTTAGACATGCTAGTTACTTTCCATCCAAGTAGTTACGTCGCAGGGTCGTAGAAAGCAAGGAGGTCCTTTTATTTAAGTTATTTTAAACAGTTGTATAATATTACGTAGACGCACAATTCATAACAGAAATTATTGTTTTCAGAAAAAAGCTAAGACAGCCCAACCATTAGCCTGTAAAGTGAGGTGAGCAGAAGTAGTTGGGGAAAATCGGGATGCGACGTGGGCAAATGGACGACAGTACCTGTACGAAAATATGATTTAATATTGAAAACTCTTTCGTCACTGAAAAACGCGAATATATTTATGGAACGTACTATACTCATTAACTCAGTACTGTTTAGTATCACCGTAAGGCACTTTGACTGCATACGCGGCCTTGCCTCTGTGTGGAGGACGATTGGAAGTTTACTAGTAGAAGGGGTGGGAGTGAAGTGCATTCAAAAACTCAGGTACAATAAAAATTGAAGTAAAAATAAAATTGCTGGGTAACTTACGGTGTTGGACTCCGGACTCATTTCACCGGCATTATCACCTTCATCTCATTCAGACGCTAAATAACCAAAGCTGTTGATGAAGCGTCGTAAAATAACCTACTAAAAAAAATAAATAAAATTATGTCCCTATACCTGCATTGTGAGTTTTATAAAGAATAAAACAACTGTGGAGTAGATTTTCTTCGATTTCTTCTGATTCCCTGTAATTTTAATATACTATTTTTTAACTGTCATTATTATCTTTCCTTAATACGAGTAGTACAATATAACATGCACAGGATATTTGATAAAGATAGGGTGACCACACGTCCTCTTTTGTCCGGGAGGATTTTAAAAAATCAAGAAATGTCCTCCTTTTCGTAACTTATATGCCTGATATATTGAAATTATCTAATTTGACGTCTTTTTCAAGTAATTTTCCTGTAGGTGGCAGCAGCATCGACAAAATATACTCTTTGCCAACGATCATAACTCTTTTTGCATTCGAAGTAATATTTAATTCACATTTTGTGCGGTCTTTTTATGTATTTTGATAATAATTATTGTTCCCTTGGCTTTCATTATGTAGTTAACTGTAACTGTATACTATAATAAAATAGATATTGACATCATTTTAAATATTGAGCAAATTGAAAAGTAAAGGTTTGGGAGTTGTTTTCTATTCTCACTGGAAGAAAGGTAATTCGTGGTTCTCAACCAAAAAGGAACTTTCGAGCAGTCAGAGGACGCAAACCATTAAGATGAACTGCAATACAATACCTGTACGTACTCTCCCTGGTAGAACTCTTGACTCAACCCGTTGCAGAAGATGCGACGAGCAAGAAACGCTTCCTCACGTCTTGGGTTTCTGCCATCATGGAGAATTGCTCCGAATCACCAGACATAATACGGTTCGTTCCCTCATCGCATCTTCAATCCGTCAGAATGCTTCCTATGAGGTTTATGAGGAGGTTGGTTGCGTCTCTTCTGATGGCTCTACTAGACGTGCTGATATCATCATAATTGATCGGCAGAAGGATAAGGGTGTCATTATTGATCCCACAATCCGTTTCGAGATGCACGGACAACAGCCACAAGAGGTGTGTCATATATGAGCCTTGTTGTCAGCATCTCGGAGCACAATACCACATCACACATTGGACAGTTTCTGGGCTCATGTTCGGTGCCCGTGGCACGATCCCACGAGAAACTTTAAATCAACTTGAACAATTCAAAATTTCTGATGCAATGATTGATGCCATAGGATCTCATGTGTTAAAATCATCCTTAGCCATAATTAGTAATCATATGTACCCAACAAACTTTTATTGTAAATGATTTCCTATGTTTTCATATCATTTATCTTAATGTTTTCTTTTACCTTTCAAATTGTCACACAATTGGTTTTCATGATTATTCTTTATGAATTGATTAGTAGGCCAATCTATTTGAACCCTTATTTAGGGCGGCTTTTTATTAAAAAAATAGCATAGGCCTAAGCCTAAATCTAAATATGGTAGGTATTTTCTGTCCTATTTAATAATTACATTTCCCTTGACTTTCATATGTAGCTAACTGTAAAAACATTATTATTAAGTTTTATCATAATTATTTTTGTAATATTAACATACTTTTTAAGTATAATATAAGCCTAAATCTGTACTGTAAATATTTTGTAAGAAAATAGATATTGACATAATTTATAGTATAATATAGGCCTAAGCCCAAATCTAAGTATATATTTTCTGTCCTCTTTTTCCGAACAATGTCCTCCTTTTTGAAGCTTTGTGTCCACTTTTCTATCGATGTGAATCTGGTCACCCAGAGTTCAAATCCTGGTTGGGGCAAGTTACCTGTTTGGGATTTTTTCGAGGTTTTCTCTCAAACACTTGAAGCAGAATTGCTGTGTAACTTTCTGTCATCACGTACAGTGGACTCCCCTAAGTTCGACTAAACAGAATTGAAAGTTCAGTCCAATACGAGTAGTGGGTGCGGCAGGTGAAATTAATACAAATTCTTATTGGTTAGACATCAACGAATACAGTACTGTACTTGCATTTTCTGTCCGCCCCGAGACTTGTGTATGCGCGTCTAGTACCACAGTGGGTTTCGACAGTTCCGTCTCACAAACGGCACAATTCTCAAATAGATAAAGAAGAGTTCATTAATTTAAAATCAGTGATCAATATTGATGTCCTAATCAATAAAATATTCTGTTTTTAATTAACAAAAGTATCACTAAAAGACACAGAACCAATTCCCATTCAAATGGCAAACCCATTTCTTAGTGCCCGTATAGGAGCGTGTCTAATTCTCCTACGTAACCAGTCGAACTATAGGATGTCGAACTAGATATGTGTGGAAATTAAGAGCTTGTTATATCCTTATTACTGCTAGTTTATAATACAGATAAAGTAGGAGATATCATTGTGTAGTCTATAGATTAGCGTACCAGTAGTGGTCGTTAAAGATATTAATAGCGTAGGCCATACGCAAGTGTTTTCGACAGCAGATTATTCTCTTATTTTGCTTAAAATACTTCTATTGATTGTAGAACACGCAACGGTTCTGTAAATCTAAAATAAGATTTATGTTTAGACTACGACTATTCGGATGATTTCCGTCTATCACGGAGAAAAATATACCAGAGCAAACGTTTTAGATCCGCTACTCATAACCAATTAAGATGAGAAGACAAACTGGATCTGTCATGTTGATCTTGCTGGAATTTTAATAGTCTGCTTTTTCTTGTTAGATGTCTGATAGTACTGAATGCAAACTCTCGGTTGTTTCTCAAAGACGGAAGAAATGCAACTGGATGATTACGTGCAAGCCACATCCTACATTCAAAATACAACAAATTTCGAATTCACACGCTCTCACTGCAGCGTGTATACTACTGTTTATATACGCTTTATTATCATAAGGTCGTAAGTTATTTTAAATTTTACAGTAAACACAAATAAAACCTCAAATACATATATTTCAAGACCTGAAATAAAAATTGTATTTTTCTCGGCTATTTGAGGTTTTAATTGTGTTTACTATAGAAAGTCAAATAATACACTTACAACCTTAGGGCAGTGAGGCGAAGATGGTATTCATTGAGGTGTTAACTAATCTTTTTGTAGAAGAAAAACTTCACAGACTTCCATAAACAGCATCATGAATTTATATTAATACTTAACATAAGCCTATAGTAGATATGAAATGCTAATACAGGGACATAATTTCATTTTTACTTCAATTTTAATTGTACCAGAATTTGTTAATGTACTTCACTCCCGCCCCTCTACTAGTAAACTTCCAACCGTCCACCACACAGAACCAAGGCCGCGTATGCAATCAAAGTCGCCTTACGGTCATAGTAAGCAGTACTGAGTTAGTGAGTATAGTACGTTCCAGAAACATATTCGCGTTTTCCAGTGTCGAAAGAGCTTTCAATATTGAATCATATTTTCGCACAGGTAGTGTCGTCCATTTGCCTACGTCACATCCCGGTTTCCCCAGCCGCTTCTGCTCGCCCCTCTGTAAAGGTTAGTGGCTGGGCTGTCTTAGCTCTTTTCTGAAAACAATTTCTGTTAGGAATTGGACGTCTACGTAATATTATACAGCTCTTTAAAATAACTTAAATAAAAGGGCCTCATTAAGTAATTAACTGTCACGTGATTTCCCCCCTTTCTACGACAAAACCACTTGGACGGACAGTAGATAGTAATGTCTGAGTAATTTTATCTTTTCGGATCGGGCAGAAATGAAGATTGAGTTTACAGTACGTAATGCACTCTTTTATAGAGTAGGTATAGAATTATTTCAACATGAGTTACTAGTACGAAGGACGAAACTGGTAATTGGAATTAGGTACAATAGTCTACAGTGCGATAATATGCACAAAAGAACTGAAGCCTGTATCGAAATGAACGGCCACCATTTTCAAAAATGTGTTTAAATATCCATATTATGATTATTTTTCAATGTAACTTCATTCTCTATATTGTACGCTAATGTGCTGTAGACAGTATAATATATACTGCAAAATGAATACGTCCGCATGGATAGCTCAGTTCGTGAGTAAAAACACTTACTGTTAATTCTGTATTGTATTTTGATTAAACAAAAACCTAATGAAAATTATCAAACTCAAAATCGCGATATTTCCTAGTTTACGTAAATGGATGAACTACTTTTCTTCCCTCCTATACCTAGTAAAGTGATCCGTTTGTATTTTACACCAGTATAATCGAACTCCAGTCGTGAAAAGCGGTAGCAAAAGGTGTTCCCGGTTCTCAACCGCTAATCCAAAGGTACAGCCAGGTTAATATTAGAAATATTATTAAAAATAAAATGATGTCCCTCTATAATATCGTTCCAGATTTTCCAATTCCATTGTACTTCAAATTAGGAAATTCCGACAATGTTATATAATTCACTGTCCCCAGCGTTTCTTATTTTCCACAGATATGAAATGATAAAGGTTAAAAGATCTTGAAATGAGGTAGCGTTTATGGTAGTGCTGCTGGTGCCGATGCTAGATATAGGGATGGAATGTACACTGGAATGTAAGACAAAAACAAAACATTAGCGAGTGAAGCCACGAAGTCAAAGAACTGGGGCTCGATTCCCAGCAGTGAAATGAGATATTTATCTGCATTTCTTGAAGCTAGATGTGCTGCTCCAGCTGTGTTTCTCCTGAATTGTCACAATACGGTTATACATCACATTCACCGATGACAGACAGTTCAACTACTTGTGAATGGCTATCTTTTGTTTAGAATCATGAAGAGGATAAGAATGTGAGAAACCATTGCTATGTAACGCTTTCTTATGTTTATTATTATTATTATTATTATTATTATTATTATTATTATTATTATTATTATTATTATTATTATTATTATTATTATTACAAAAACACTCTCATTTTAGAAAATGAACAGAGGAAGTTATGTGATGCTAATATTAAACTTCGAAAATTACATAGAAATACACGTGTTTCATAATGTCATCTCTTCATCTGTTCGTCCGATTTCATTAATATTCAATATCTATAATTATATTTTTTTCATAGCTTTCTGCCCAGTATTCTCCAATCTTTCCTATCTTCCGCGTTCCTCTTTGTCTCTGCAGGTGATCCATATCTTAACTTTGTCTATCATATTATACCTTATTCTGCCCGAGAACAGTTTTCCTCTTCACCATTTCTTCCAATGCATCTTTTAGTAGGCAGTTTCGTCTTATCCAGTGATACAACTAACTTCTTTTCTTTTCCTGATCAGTTTTTCAGCCACTCTTTCTAGAACCATACTCCATTCTTCTCCATATTCACATTGCAAATTTTGGATATGTAATTAAAAACATACACGTTGAAAATTGCGCAGATAATGCACAACGAACATCTCTGAAGCGAAATACGAGTATTCACTATGATGTGACATTTGTAAATACTTGATAACAAGTGGATTCCTATGCTGTGATCCTGTTTCGAAAGTCTTCCTGAACTACTATTAGCACAGAGACAAGTGGGCGAGTTGATGGACACCTGGTTTCAAGAGCGTATGTAGTCATCATTGTACACAAGCTGAACTTTCGACTTGTCCCTATAGTTATTTATTGCTTGCGCGTAATTGCAAAACAGTAATTTGTAAATGCCAGTGAAGCAAGTATTAAAATAATATATTGCAAGTTTTGATAGGTTTAATTTGTGAATGTATTAAATTAAGTAATGAAAGTATGTGTGTATATAATAATAATAATAATAATAATAATAATAATAATAATAATAATAATAATAATAATAATAATACAGTAGAGCATCGATTATCCGAAACAATTGGGGACGGGGGTGTTCGGATAATTGATTTTCCGGATAATCGATCATTTACGAAAACAAATTGTGCCGGTGATATACGAGCAGTATGAAACAAAGAAACACTGATATTAAACACAAAACTGTACATGGAGTATATATTTTCTATCACACGTCTTATAAAATACCACAGAAAACTGACTAGCCTAGTTTGACTAATTCAAAACGGCCATTAAAGTAGGCCTACAGTAAAGAACCCAAACTTTTTTTCTTCTTCAGAGTTGAGACTCTTCTTCTTCTGCCGCTAAATCTCGCAAACAGCGCTAGTGAAACTTCTACATGGCGAGCGCGCAAATTCAAATTTTCTGACTGGAAAGCTTTCGGTTAACAGATGTTTCGGTTGATCGGTATTCGGATAATCGATGCTCTACTATAATAATAATAATAATAATAATAATAATAATAATAATAATAATAATAATAATGTACTAACAATTAGGGAAAAATGTTCATGATTTATTTTTTTTACTAAGAACTTAATTACTAAGATTTATTATTATTATTACTACTACTACTACTACTACTACTAATAATAATAATAATAATAATAATAATAATAATAATAATAATAATGTAGTACTAACAATTAGGGAAAAATTTTCATGATTTATTTTTTTACTAAGAACTTAATTACTAAGATTTATTATTATTATTATTATTATTATTATTATTATTATTATTATTGATGCTATTGCTACTACTACCATCACCACCACCACCATCACTACTATTACTACTACTACTACTACTACTACCGCTACTACTACTACTACCACCACCACTACTACTAATACCACTACTACTACTAATACTACTACCACTACTACTAATACTACTACCACTACCACTACTAATCACCATTAATACTACTACCACTATCACCACCACCACCACCACTACCACTACCACTACCACTACCACTACCACTACTACTACTACTACTACTACTACTACTACTACTACTACTACAACGACTTACCATTCATACAGATTGTTTTCACACATTTGTGTGATAATAGATTGCCATATTCTCACGTTTTGTCAGGTGTGAAATAATTACTTACTCACTCACTCACTTGCTTACATACTCATAGCTTTTAGAGAACCCGGAGGTGCATTTCGCCCGCTCAAAAGCCCGCCATCGGTCCCTATTCTGAGCAATATTAATAAAGTCTCTATTATCATATCCAACCTTCCTCAAATTCAAGTTTATATATATATATATATATATATATATATATATATATATATATATAGCCTATATATGAAGTTCCATATCAGATTTATTCTGTGATTTGAATGGAATGTAAGAGTTAGAGCTGGTGGGCTAAATAGTAATTATTAACAAATTTCGACACGTCCAACTCGTTAAATCACGTAACCAAATATAAATCAGTTATCGGACATTAAATTTAAATAGCATCATCATGCTGCAGGTTCGACAATACGATTTTATAGTACTCAAGTGATTATATGAATGTAAACTAGGAACAAATCGAATACTTAAATAGGAAACAAAAATCTTGGACCGGTTTACGAGTCACTGCTTAGGTCACAGTGACGCCCAAATTCATTGCTCATGGTTGTGAAAGTGGGGGTTACTTTCTTCTCTGAAACAAATGAATAGATTCCGTTCTTGCGAATAAGTGAGGTTCGGTACGAAGCTCCTTCAAATCACTACTGTCATACATAATGTCCATTATTTGATTCCTTAACGGGTTAGGTATGGCTTACAGCAGTAAAATTTTTGAAAATATTCAACATTTTTTTCCTCCATTACTATATCTCGTACAATAATGAAAATTAGCATGTGTAAAACATTGTCCTTCTGCTATACGAAAATAAATATTTTTAATAAACTCTGTAATCCCTCAGCCACGACGGTGGACGTATGGAGAGTTATTTCTGCATTACGAGGTGCATTAACCAAGCAAGGTAAAAGTCCTTCAGTCAGTGATTAATTAATATTTTACCTGCCATTATAGCATGTTTAAAAGATAAGAAGGAAATACTATGTAAATAATTGTCTTGAAGATCCACAAGTGGCTTCATAATTTAGCTTTCTTAATTGATCGAAAAAGAATCTTAATGATCTTAGCCTAAGTTACAATAATTGTGGAAATGATATTTAATAATGGTGACTTAAGACACTTTGTCACTTTGAAATCTCAAGTACAAAAACAGAGACCCCATATGAAATGGAAGGTTATAAAAATTTTATATCTAACATGAAAGCTGAATTTGATGGAAAATTTTTAGATTTAAAGAATATGTCTTTAATAACCCAATTTTTTTGTCCACGGTACAACTAAATCTTGAATATTTATTTCCTTATAATAATAATAATAATAATAACAATAATAATAATAATGATAATAATAATAATAATAATAATAATACTAATAATAATAATAATCCGTGGCGCCACAGCCCTTGAAGGACCCAGACCGACCAGCAGGCTGCTGGTCTCACGTTCACATGCCGAAGCAGAGGTAGACGATCATCCAACCAGAATGGATGTATCGTGTGGTTAGCACGATGATCCCCCCAGCCGTTATAGATGGCTTTTGCAACCGAATTGCGCTACCTTTCGTAGCTCCCCAAGTGCATCACGATACTGGTGGGCACCGGTGCCATACATTCCGTAGCGCAATAGTGTCAGAGTTGTAAGCTCCGAAACCGGTTGTGGTGCTAAAGACGTCCAGTCGGAGCGTGAACTTGCTTATGTCTGTAGAAGCATCGGAGCACGCAACGAGTTATAGTGGAGCGCTCCGCTCCGTTTAGGCTCTATCTGACAACGCTGCCGTAATGCAAGTCCTAAGCCTTAGACCACGACGCCACGGCGCGGTACATTTATCTTCTTCTAAGGGGAGAAAATTCAATATACGTAGATGAATCAGCTAGCTGCTGAACTTGGATTTACTTCATAAACAAATTATTTGTGTCTCAAAAGTGTTGCAGAGCATAAAAAATGCTGGCGTGTCTTTTCTCAAGATAAATACCCTATATTGACTGATACGACACTTCGGATGAAAGTTTGGAATCGATAATAGACTGTATTATCATTTATTCATCAAACTTCACAACTATTGTTAAGGAAAAATTGTCAAATTTGATATTGGGTAATTCCAAAGATTTTATCCACAAGAATTTTCGATTACAGTTTAATCCTACAAGCAGTCATTATTAGCCTAAATTTGATTCAGTTATAATAAATATATGCTCACTATAGGCCTACCGTTTCATATACCACCATATGAAATGTGACTTAGTTATTAATACAGTTATCAGATTCGATTTTGAGTAAATTGTTCTTGAATTGGTTCTTATTTTTAATAAATAAAATGCAATAATTTATCTTCTAAAACTGATTACACTACCATTTTAACAAAATCTGAATTGGAACAAACCCGCGAAAATTTGATTTTTTTAGCAGGTTATTTTACGACGTTTTACCAACATCTTAGGTTATTTAGCGTCTGAATGAGATGAAAGTGATAATCCCAGTGAAATGAGTCCGGGGTCCAGCACCGAAAGTTACCAAGCATTTGCTCATATTGGGTTGAGGGGAAAACCCCAGAAAAGCTCCAACCAGATAACTTGCCCCGACCGGGAATCGAACCCGGGCCACCTGGTTTCGCGGACAGACGCGCTAACCGTTACTCCACAGGCGTAGACGCGAAAAATTGAAGAGATATTGTTGTAAGGATCCAGATGGCATTGCAAATCTATATTTTCGGTGTAAGTGATGCTGAAGAAGTTTATTCGTAAACATCTCGAAATCGATTTTATACAGCATTAAAATAGAGCTGTTATGTATATTTCGAATATCAAGAAAAAATTGGGACCTACATCAAGAAAACAAACAGAATGAAACCATGTACCACCTTACAAAATGTCAATAAAGCGGACATGAAATAATTTAATACATGAAATACAATAAAATAACAACACAAAAATACAATTCAACATTATATCAAAGCAACACAAGAGAAATAATAATGACTAGGGACCGGATTTTTATGCAATATCAAGGTGTGAAATATGTACATATTTATGTAAGAAAAATAAGCTGAATATGTACCACAATATGTAAAATCATGAAAATACTTAATATCAATATCTGCGCGGGTTTGTATTGTTAAGCCAAGATATTTATAGTCTGGTACAATTTTTAATTTTCTGTTCTTCATGACGATTTCTACTGCTTCTGGTGCTCTTCCGCCGTTTCTGAGTATCATAATTTCTGTCTTGTCCACATTTATATCAAATTTGTTTTTTTTTTTTCATCATTTTACCATGATGTTTATTGTTTCTTGTAACTAACTTTGTAAGGTCTTTAGAGCCTACTACTATGTCGTCCGCTTACCCGTATGAGATTATTCCCTTCTTGATTTTCATAATACAAAGTAGTTGTACGAGAAAGCTTGCCTTTTGTTCACTCATATTTACAGCGGGCGGTAAACGGTGAGTGCCTCTTTTACTTCCTGGAACTAAGATGTTATGTTTCGTCCCGAAATATATCCTTCCTCGGGTGGATAAAAAAGCTTTTTAAATCTGTGTATTTCAAATGGTAAACTTCCACAGCAAAAGTTTTCTTTTTCCTTTTAAAGAAATAAAAATGATTAAAACCCCTAAATATGTAGATTTATGTAATACCAAGCCATAATATGTAAAAATATGTAGTATCAAATTTTAATATATTAATGATAATAAATTACAAGATTCGCAAAAATTTGTTATTTATATACGGTTAGTTTCAAAGGAATATAATATGTAATTACATAAAAATCCGGTCCCTAATAATGACGTTAAGAGAATAACGGTACAAGTGATGCAAGTAGAGCCACAAAGCAGCACATACTATTTAAACAGCAAAATATCAGCTGTGCTGGAAATCTGATTTTGCGCTCTCGTTCGAAGGAATAGAGTTAGCTATTTATAGAATAATAAAACGCGATCTTCTATAAAACCAACCAATCATTAGCAACAAGAGATAAGATGCCAACGATTATGACGAGAGAGAGAGAGAGAGAGAGAGAAGGAAGAGAAATTGCAAATAGAGAATTACGACTTGGACAAATGCAACATCACTGTGTGGAGTCACCTTGAGATGACGTAATTAAACTAGGTAAACCCCCACTTCTCTACATCCATTAAAATATGTGCTACTATGTTCTAAGTACGAGGCGTGGCGTAAGCAACAACTTTACAATTTCTGGAAGTTCACCAACGATTCGTATGCGAAATGTGATACAAATAATGAATAATGAATATCATTATGTAAGCCTATTCTAAGGAATAAGCAACTAAGAAATATAGATAGATATACAAGCAGATAGATAGGGAGACGAATAGGTAGTTTGGTAAATACATAGGTAGGTAGACATGTGTATATGTAGGTGGGTAAGTAGTTATGTGTAAAGGTAACTATGAGGGTAGGCGTGTAAGTGGAAAGGAAGATGGACATGTAGGTAGGTAGCTAGGAACTTAGTTGTGTAAGTAATAATAATAGTTTTATTTTCCCTCGCAGAGTTAAAGCCATCAGGCCTTCTCTTCCACTCAACCAGGATCAAATCACATACAGAAAAATGCATACCGGTATACAAATATTAACTTAAAAATAATAATAAACATAATTAAGTAAAAAAGAAAGATTGAATACATATACACTATCACTATTAACTTTAAAATAATAATAAAAAAGAGACTGAATACATAAACACAAACAGGAAAATACATTCTAGTACACAAGTATTAAATTAAAAAAAAAAAGAATTAATACATGTGAATATAATCTCACAACTAAAGGAATAGTAGAATTAGTATGATCAGCACAGCACGTGTTACATTGAGACAATGACAATTACCTAGATATTAGTGTTAATGGAAAAAATAAAGTAATGACTGTGTAAAATAATAATAAATAAAAATTATACCTAAAAAAACTAATTATGTGCATTTAAAACATTTCTAAACAAACTAGTTTTAAACAACTGAGGACTAAGACTACCCCTGATTTCCAGCGGCAGCGAATTCCATGAGCGGGCCATGACTATTGAAAAAGAACTTGAGTACAGAGATGTCTGATGACGTGTTACTGATAGCAACAGATTGTGCTGTGAACGTGTATTACGAATATGTGAAGCTAGGAGAGTAAACCGAGAGGCAAGGTAATTGGGTGTGGAATCATGTATAATTTGATATAGCAGGCAAAGAGAATGTACTAAACGTCGATCTTGCAAGCGGAGCCAGGAGAGTCGTAGAAAATATTCCGATATATGATCATGTCGGCGGATATTGAAAATAAATCGGACGCAGAATTTATGTACACGTTGAAGTTTCTGAGAAAGTTCAGCACTTAGGTCGCTATATAAGTAGGCATCTAATTAGATAGGTATGTAGATGGGAAGTAGTTAGACATATAAATAGGTACTTCAGTAGTTTGACAGGTATGAAGTAGGTAGGCAGATTGATATATTGTTAGGTAGGTCGGGAGATAGCGTATAGGTAGCTAATTACTGTAGATTGATTGTTAGATAAATAGGTTGGTACTTAGATATTCAGGTAATTAGATATGTAATTATATAGTTACTTAGATAGATGTAATACATTTGGAGAAGTAGTTGTATAGACGAGTACATTGTAGGTAGGTAGGTTTGATAGGTATGAAGTAGTTAGGTAAATTGATAGATTATTAACAGTAGCTAATTAGATGGATTATAAGTAGGCATTTAGGTGGATAGATGGGTAGATAATTATGTAGATAAGTAGGTAGGTTCATAGGTTGTAGGTAGCTTAGGTTAATACCTAATTTGATAAATAGGTCGATAGGTTGGTACGTTGATAAGATGTTTGTTAGGTAGGTAGGTTGATAAGCAGATAAACTGATTAATAGATAGACAGGTATACAGGTAGATAGACAGATTTAAAGATAGTTTCAAGGGAAAAATTGTTCCGGGACCGGGTATCGATCCCGCAGTCTCTGGTTGAACGTATCAGCGCTCTATCGACTGAGCTACCCAGGAAATCCACCCGACACCGTCTCAATTTTTCTCCTTAACCACAATTCCAAGTCACACAGAGTTTGTGTGCACTTGATGTGGGTCTCTGGCGTCTCTTCAGCCCACTCGAGTTATGTGGATATAAGGGGAAAAATTGAGACGGTGTCGGGTGGAGTTCCTGGGTATCTCAGTGGTAGAGCGCTGGTACGTTCAACCAGATGCCCTGGGATCGATACCCGGCCCCAGAACAATTTTTACCTTGAAATTATTCAAGTCTGCTTCACAGAGAGCTTTACCTGAAAACTAGACTTGGATAAGATTTAAAGATAGTTAGATAGTTGAATACGTAAATAAGTATATAGACTATTAGATAGGCGACAAGTAGATAGATAGACATATAGATATGTATGTAGATTGGTAAGTAGTTTGATAGGTAGTTACTTCATAGGTGAGAAAGTAGACCGTAGTTGACTTTCTAGGTAGTTAGGTAGATTTATAGGTTGATAGGTAGGGAGATAGGTAGATATGGTAGATATATTGATAGGCAGATAGATAAATGTGTACACAGGAAGGTACGTGGAATTTAATTAAAATTGCTGTGAATACATACCATAGATTCTCGAAGGGTAGCGAGAGATTGTGTTCTCCCGCCTTTGCAGGCAATCCTAATGTGTGGCACTACGGATGACAATGCTTTGTGCTTCCAGTTTTTCTCCCAATCAAATAAATGAGCTATTCCTGCAAGTCTCTTTTAATAGATTCTGAGTAAACCCCTGAGCCCTAGTGCGGCTGTAATATTTAGATCAATGGAGAATATCTAAGAAGACTCAAATCCCCGTCTTTCTGGATTGAAACACAACTTAACAGCGACTCTATCGTGAGCCCCAGTTTGGTAAATAGATAACTAGGTGGCCAGATTTGTAGATTAGCTAATGGATATACTGTCTTCTTCTTCTTCTTCTTCTTCTTCTTCTTCAGCCTCTCACGTATTAGGCCAATAGCCTATTACGATCGCTCGCCAGTCTTTTCTTTTCTCCCATTGAAAAAATTAGCTATTCCTGCAAGTCTCTTTTGATAGATTCTGAGTGAAGTCCTGCGCTTAGCGTGGCTGTAATATTTAGATCAATGGAGAATATCCAAGACCACAATGAAACCCGCGTCTTTCTGACTTGAAGCACAACTTCTTAACAGAGTCTCATTGTGCGCCCCAGGTTGGTAAATAGATACAGTAAAACCTCTCATTTACGGACATCGAAGGGACGTGGAAATCTGTCCGCATCTGGGAGGTGTCCTTTATTAAGAGAGAGGCCCACCAATCTAACAGTAAATTTATAATATGCATTATGTATCCCTTCACGCTTTAGACTATTAGCCTACTATACTTTAATTCTAAATACAATACTCTACAGTAAATTCTTTGCAACTTTGAACTACAGTAGATAAGATCGAAAAAGGAAAATACAGTACAACAATTTTATTCCAGGTCTGCAGTTATGTAATTTACAGTTTTCAACTTAACCTTTACGTTCAGGTGCCATGTCTCTCGAAACAGAACAACTGATTGAAGTGAAGAGAATAATCCTACTAACCCAATCATATGTCGAATACAATTTCACGATCGCGGAAACCTTGGACTCATCAGACAGGTTAAATTTTACGACTTTGTTTATCCACCCGCTTCCAGCTAACAAGGTGTAGCGTACGAGACCCTTATTGTCTTCTTTCATGTTAAGGAATTTCTGTACTAAATTTTCCATTCTTGTAACACATTAGATTTTGAAATCCAAGTTCTGTCCGCAGTCAGGAGGTGAAGTAAGCTTTAGGACTGTGAAACAGCTGTCCGTGTCCGTGTCTGAGAGTGTCCGTAAACGAGAGTTAAATTTATCATTATATCTATATTATTTCAGTTGGGACATAAAAATCTGTCCGTATATGAGTAGTGTCCGTATCTTGGGGGTGTCCGTAAGGAAAGGTTTCACTGCAATTAGGTGGCCAGATATGTAGGATAGCCAATGGATATACTATCTTCTTCTTCTTATTCTTCTTCTTCTTTTTCTTCAGCCTCACACGTATTAGGCCAATAGCCTGTTACGATCTCTCGCCAACGTTTAAGTTGCCTTCGCAGTTATCTTCTGCCATTAGGACAATAATATCTAATATAGCTATCTACGCTATACTATCTTATATATATATAATTTTCCTGTACATTGATGTGTGTTTCATTCACGTACTGAAGACAAGCAGTGGCGGTATCATGTCACTCTACAAACTGTGTCACTACAAGCAGTAAGAGGTGGTTTCGTAAAGAATAAGGAGAACTTCATTGTTGTTCTGTCGGAAAAAATGTAATGTGTTTACTTTTCTCAACGGTTCAATTAGGAGTATATAGAAACATTAAATGCCACGCTGAATAATGTATTATTATTATTATTATTATTATTATTATTATTATTATTATTATTATTATTATTATTGATCACTAAGTATGTGTTTCTATCATTCTTCTGTACGTGCATGAATATTGATATTTTCAGATCTTCTCCCTAGAAGGATAAAGTTATTAGATCTTATCTCAATTTTAATCTTCTTAATCTTTAGATGAGGCTAATTATTTATTAGTTATTCATTTAATAATAATAGTGTAGAAAAACTGATTGAACAGTATATGCCAACGAACTGTTAAACGCCAGGAATTGACATGTCTTAAATCATAGCCAGGAAGAGAAAGATGAGACAAATAAATGTAAGGAAGTCAGCTACCTAATGGGGTTTGAAATATCTCGCGCTCTAAAGCCTTTCTCAAAAGAGTAATGATTAGAATAGCTTAAATAACTTGTCCATAAGAAGTTTTTAATTTTGAAAAACTACGAATTTCTCGACCAAGTATCGAGAGAAGAATTTAGAAAATTCCTGATTATATTCAAGAGGAAGGTTAAAAAAAGAAGCTAGAAAAATCGTGTATTATTCACTGGCTCTTGATGACAGCAGTGACATTACTGATACAGCAAAGCTTGAGATTTTTATCCGCGGGATTGATCAAGATGTTAGTACGGGAACCACCACTGGTTGTAGTTTTCATGCCAAGTACTTTTCCTCCGACTCCTTACTTCATAGGCTGTCTGTCGCATGTAATCACTGGAGCTCGAATTTTGGTCACCTCTGGTTCAGACGTATCCAAAATGTTATTTTCTTGGTTTTAAATTGTTGTGTTCATACGAGTTCTGCAAGCCAAGAAGTGAGTTTGAACATGGCTCTGAGTGGGGTAAATCAGCTTAATAGCAGTGGTGATGCAATATTTGAGTTATATTATGTGAATCCTATTTAATTTCAATTGCAAGTGTAGCCTACTATATTTGAAAAGAATTCCTCGTTCCGCGAGCACAAAATGCCATAATGCAAGCCATTGGTACAGGAACTGCAGTCGGATGAAGAGAAAGACTGGGATGCTGGTTACGCGACCCAGTTCACATGTCTTGTGCCTCTATAACTCAAGCGGCATGTCTGGCTTGCTGGCTGTGATGGGTGGTACCTATTAATTCAATAACCAGCTCGCACCGCTCAGAGCTGCGCCGAAACTGCCTAATCTCTGTTCTCATCACTTGAATGTTAGATGAAATCCAAGCTGCGTGCGACTTCGTGGTTGTTCTGTAAAGCTAAGAGGGAAGTGGCTCTAAATCTCTCAGGGCTTCAGGCGAATTTCGTACATGAAACAAAATAAAAGCTATTTTAAACTAATTTAAACACAGTCATAGAATACGAGGCGGTATTATTATGTCCTGACCATAATATGGAAATACGTTACTATCCTACCTATCAAAACAAGCTATTTTTATCAGGTGTATGCATATTTACAAATAAAGTTACACCCACTTTAGTCAACAATTTGTCGCAATTAATGATAAAATTTCTGATATCTGTCCATAATCCAACGGGAAACGAACCCGCGAGTTTTCGGCTTGTACCGCAACGTCATAATCGCTATTCTATGATGCCTCACCCTTAAAGGATAAGGGATAGTATGTGAAAATTGATTTGTCAGTCATGATTGTCACATATCATGTTATCACCGCGACAATAAATTTAGTTCTACATGAGACAGGATTGGAATGAAACGTTGTCAAATTAGCATTATTCCATAAAGGTCCCAGTGTTTTTAAATCATTTTCAAGTTTTATACATATATAGCTTATAGACTATATTTATAATAAAGTGTTATTTTTTTTTCAATACAACTGACTTCAAATGCATTTAAAATGTTGCGTCATTTAACAAAATAATATTAAAATTTTCATTTGAGTTTCTCCATGCGTATAGAACCTCAAACCGAATCTAATAGCTAAACGAGAGTTTTATATAATAGCAAAAAGCTGACTGCGACAAACAGAGAAATGAGGCGTACAGAGCTAAAGTGGATCAAGTCCATGAGACGTAGTTTTGAGATAATAATAGGACTTAAAGTTAACTTGCTCTAGTGGATTATCTAATTTCACTAGCAGTAATTTTATTGCTTCATTCTCAAATTTTAGATTTATAAAATATAAACAATTGTGATGTTAATTGCTGCAACGCTTTGGTGACTTGATCCACTATGGCTCAGAACATCGTGAACAAATAATCTGAGCCAAACGTGACTGGTATCACCTACCGATGAATGCTTGGAATTAAGATCCTTTACTCCTCGGAAAAGATCCAACTTCAGATAATCAGAAAATGGATAAACTCAATTTATGAAAATTTGTGACTTGATTCACTTTAGCCCTGAACGCCTCAAATATAGATACGGTGTTAGCCGAGTTCCAGTAAGAAATACAGTTATACTATGCAATATAATTCTCAATGTGCTTACGTATTTTAAGTCATAAATTTCAACACCAAACGAAACTGTAATGGTGTTTTAGAGAGTAGCCTCAGTAAGAGGTAAAATATTACCTAATTGAGGAAATTCATTTCGGAACACGTTAATCGCTTCATAATCAAATATTTCTTACATATTGATGAGATCTGCGTGGCTGTAGTTTTGTCCAGCCGAAAACTAAAAAAGAACTGAATAACTACTGCTGTGACTTTCCTGCGAGTGAAAATTTAAATCTGCATAAGTCATTGTTTGTGATCATGAGAAATACAGTCTCCGTCACCGTTTTTGGCGTGTGAAATAAGTAATGGGAACGTTAAGTGCGAGTGTTTTACATTTGCCGCAGTCAGTCTGACACCTGTGTTTGACAAATGGCCGATGTGATGTGTATAGGGAGTGGTACCATTCTCAGCTGCACTAGCAACATGCTCACAAACGGGTACTATACATCTACGACACACGCCAAAAGCGCTGGCGTCAGCTGTATGAGAAGGACACATGTAAGAAATAAAGGAAAGGCACACGATGATTATCACCGATAGAAAAGCAGATAGATCCATCGCACTTAGTCAGTTCGAACTACACGACATTCAACGAGACTTCGAACTCCCTTGGGTATCACAATTATTACACACTATACATGGCGAACCGTAAGTAATGTTATTAATTTCAGGGGGCTAGCTATTCTTTGAGAAATTTCAAACAAGAAAGTTAAATACAATTTTGCTTGGTTTTCTTCCTTTTCGAGATAAAAATTATTTTTTACGAAACATTTCATAGCGTGTTTTGAGAAAACCACTGCTTTAATTTCCGAAATGCTCCGTCCAGTGTTTCATGTACCGTTGGAAAGAGGAAGTTCCAGAGAATATTATTCAGTGAAGAACCAAAAACCACAATTTTAATTTTATTTTTCAAGGTCTGGGGGACTTTAAAATAGGATTAAAAATTTCGCTACCAGAGATCATAAAATTTTTACACCTTCACTGACCCAATACTTCTACAATATACAAATTGCCAATTGAAGGATACTGACAGTTTTTCGGAATGTTGACGAGTAGGCTATGCCACTGCCACATGCGATTTTTTGTTTTAATCTTTTTGTACTCTATTACGAACTATATGAATTGGACCACATTATCTATTTACATTGTATTTAAAAGAAAATATCCGTAAGAATTCAAATCCAGAGGACGAACATATCACAGACTTACTTTATGCACGGTTAGTTTACTTATTTACAAATGGATTTCAGTGAACCCGTAGATTCATTGCCGCCCCCACATAATCCTGTCAAGGATCCCTATCGTCATATCTCATCTCCCTAAAATCAATTTTAATGTTATCCTCCCATCTTTGTCTCAGCCGCCCCAAACGTTCCCCCCCCCCCCATGCATTTCTGAATTCCCGCAAAGGTGCTACATGCACTGCCCATCTCAAACATCTGGATTTGATGTTCACGTGAAGAATACAATCCGTGCAGTTTTGCGTTGTGTAACTTTTTCCTTTCCTCTTAATCCCAAATATTTTTCTAAGCACCTTATTCTCAAACACCCTTAGTCTCTGGTCCTCCCTCAAAGTGAGAGTCCAAGTTTCACAACCATACAGAACAACCGATAATATAACATACTGTTTCATATATTCTAACTTCCATTTCTTTTAAAAGCAGACTGGATGATAAAAGCTTCTTAAGGGGACAGTCAACTTAAAAATTGGAGAAAAAGTGTCATAGAAATGAAAAATTAAATTTATACACTAATTTACATGACAGAACTAAATCAATACGCAGAATTCTTCCCCTATTCATTGAGAAGTCACAGTCAAATGCACAAAGCAAAAAATAAAAAAAATGATAGTTAAAAGTGATATTTCAATTAATGATTGATTAAAAATTGAAATATATTTTATTTTGAAAAGTATTGGATCTAATGAGCTGAGATTTTGCATGCTACTTTCCATGTGTATATTAAACTTTTTCTCCAAATGTGAAAAAGATTGGTCAAATAGGAAAAAAGTTCCAAAATATAGTTGAGTGTCCCCTTAACCGAATAATAACAGGCATCTCTCATATTTATTCTGCGTTTAATTCCCTACCGAGTATCATTTATATTTGTTACTGTTGCTCCAAAATATTTTAATTCTTCAACCTCTTGAAAGGATAAATGTCCAATTTTTATATTTCCATTTCGTATTATGTTCTGGTTACGAGACATCATATACTTTGTCTTTTCGCGATTTACTTCCAAACCTATCTCTTCACTTGCTTCATGTTAAATTCCCGTGTTTTCCCTAATAGTTTGTGGATTTTCTCCTAACATAGTCACGTCAGCCGCATGAACAAGCAGCTGATGTAACTTTTACACTCTTAGTTAAGTAATTGAAATACAAATGCTACATCTTGGGTGTGGGGGATTTTCGCCATAACGGATATCATAACGAATACATCAAACCATATGAATTTAAGTCTATCTATTGTACTTTTGTCCTTGTAATGTTTAACTAGGAAACTTACTAAGTAATTACAGATTTTACATAAAAGTGTGAAATGTTTACTGTGGAGTTTAGGAAAGCATTTGATCAATAAACCTGTGATAAACGACCACTACAATAGAAGGAAATCCATTTCGCTTATGATTCCTGTCTCAAATTTCCTTTGAAATAAGATACCTTAACGGGATTGTTGCTTAAATAATGTTTTATCCTAGAACTCGCCCAGCTGTTATATGGTTTTATTTGACAATGTTTCTTCTTACGAGAACGAACTTAAAAGAAAATTATTGAAACCCGAGTAGAGAAAATAGCAATTTTGTGCTGTTTATAATTAAGCTCTAATAATTTTCAGGTAAGATTTCTGACAGTCGCAAGTGTCTTTGCTGTTGAATTGATTTAGATATTGAACTTTCATAAAATTCGTCTAGTAATAGAGTTCAGAAAGCAACAGAGACACTGCATATTGTAACCATTTCTTCTTTATATCCCCTTTTCTTCTCCTCTACCTCGTACTTGATCTTTTCCTAGGGTGACCAGATTCACATCGACAGAAAAGAGGACACAAAGCTTCTAAAAGGAGGACATTGTTCGAAAAAAAGAGGACAGAAAATATGTACTTAGATTCAGGCTTGGGCCTACATTATATTATAAATTACGTAAATATTTATTTTCTTACAAAATATTTACAGTACACATATAGGCTCATATCATACTTAAAAGTATGTTAATATTACAAAATAATTGTGATAAAACTTAATAATATTAATTTTATAGTTAGCTATATATGAAAGTCAAGGGATCTATAATTATTAATTATTAAAGAGGACAGAAAATATATTTACTCTGTCACACGTTAAAAGTGTTTAACACTTTTAACGTGTGACAGAGTAAATTTTATGTTTTTAACAAAGTATTAACGAGAACTTTAATCAATGAGAAAATATATATTTAGATTTAGGCTTATACATATATTATACTTAAAATTATGTCAATATCCCTTTTATTACAGCGTACGTATGATAAGACAATAATATAAAATGATTTTACAGTTAACTACATATGAAAGCCAAGGGAACTATAGCCTAATTATTATCAAAATAATAAAAAGACCGCACAAAATGCGAATTTAATATTACCACAGTCTAGTATATACAGTCACGAAGCTCAATACGTAGTAAATACGCATCCATAGATAGTTGCTATCCACTAGGATCGCTAATATCGCCTCATTACAGACAATACGGAATAGTACCGGCACAGTCTATTATTCCTAGCACCCTCACAACTCAAGCTTCGTGATATTACTTTGTAAGCAAAAAGAATTGTGATCGTTGGTAAAGAGTATATTCCGTCGATGCTGCTGCCACCTACATGCAAATTACTTGAAAAAGTCATCAAATCAGATCATTTCAAAATATCAGGCATATCTACAAGTTACGAAAAGGAGGACATTTCTTGATTTTTTTTTTAAATCCGCCCAGACCCCAGACAAAGGCCTAAAAAGGAGGACATGTCCGGAAAAAAGAGGACGTCTGATCACCCTATCTTTTCCTCTTTTATGTTTCTGAACTTCTTTTTCATATCCTTCTTTCCCCTTATCTTGTTCACTTCATACTTATCATCCTATTTTACGTCCTACTTCCGTTCCCCTTTCTTTCTTTTCATTTCTCTGATTCCTTCTCATGTTCTTGACTTTATTTTTTCCTCTCTTCATAGTCCTCTCATGAAATTCATCATACTTTTCTTCCTCCTTCTAATGGTCTGGTCATCTGGTCGTTGTCTTTACATACATCACAATGAATTTTAGTTCGGGGTCACGTTCCATTCTGTGCATTCCCGTTGCTATCTCACCGCCTGACTCATTGAAGGAGTTCTGAGATTTTCTCTTCTCTCACGGGTGTGGTCTCTGCGAACAAAAGTTGGGTGTTACTCTGGTCGCCGAGATGTTGACATTCCTTGTTCTTTTGATGGGAAAGTCTATTCGACCTGTACCACGCATTTGTCGCAGTAGAAACGGCACATCCAGGTTTGTGTGACGAGTAAATATGCGAGATAAGGCAAAGTAAATGTATTCTTTATGAAATAAATATTGCTTGAGTAGCTGAGAGGAAAGGATGGCCTTGAAATATGAACTTGTCTATTTTCAACACGTAAAGAATTCTTAAATTTAGAAGTGACATATTAAATTATATATTGGCTATTGGTGGAATAGAATAGACATGACAATTTTATTATCTATAACAGGCATGCACAAGGTTTGCGCTCTCCAAGCCGGCTCATAGCTCATGAGCGGAATGCAGATATTAGCTGCGCTCTGTATAAGGGTGGACTGGAAGGAGGGGTGAGTCAACAACTGTGGAGTAACGGTTAGCGCGTCTGGCCGCGAAACCAGGTGGCCCGGGTTCAATTCCCGGTCGGGGCAAGTTACTTGGTTGAGGTTTTTTCCGGGGTTTTCCCTCTACCCAATATGAGCAAATGCTGGGTTGGACCCCGGATTCATTTCACCGGCATTATCACCTTCATCTCATTCAGACGCTAAATAACCTGAGATGTTGATAAAGCGTCGTAAAATAACCTTCTAAAAAAAGGGGGGGGTGATTTCGTACAAAATATGCACAAAAGGAAATACTATTACGAGTATTTATGGAATGAATGTCGTTCAGTGTTTGCAAAACTATCTTGGACTATTATTAATTAATAAAGAAATATTTATTTTACAGAAATAATAGAAATTCTATAGCTACCTAAATGTACAATATCATTTTGTTATATTTTTATTTATCAGTACATCAAAACGAGGTTTTATGCTGTTGGCAGCTGAAAGGAACAGTAGCCTAATGATTCGTAATGAAACATCAGTTACAGATATTAGATGTCTGCCTTTATTAAAGTTGATTATAGAAAACAGTTGCTCACAAATATAATTATTGAGCCAAACATACCAACCATTTTCACAGCCAGCCTGTGTAGTCGTGGATATTATTGCTAATGTTTAGTCTTGTAAAACTCAACCAGGCTAGTAGTATTATTCAAACGATCTTTAGCCCTTAGGTCACATTGAAGATCAATAAGTTCGAGGTGTAAATCGTTAAATGTTATGTTCCGTCTTTTAGATTTCTCCATACTGCACTGTAACAGTAGGTAAGCAACGTGAAACAGTTACTGAGAATAGGCCTACACACTGCACTCTACTAGATAACTGAGTGGTCGTTTCCCTCTCCTCTACCTATATCAAGTCTATGTCATTCTGACGTATCTTCCTCTCGTTTCGGCGAGCGGAAAACACGGCTCCCAAAGAGCGCGCGCTTGTTGAGCGCTGTTCGTGCAGGTATGATCTATAAAAATAATATTTTAGATATACTTTTTTACTCAGTTTCTCCGAGGAAACTTGCTGATTTAAATTAAATATAAGACTTTCCTAAGCATACTGCGTGCTGCGTCTTCAGCTGAAGTACTAGCGTACAGCTCGGTCTTCCATCCAGGCGGTCAGGTTTCATTCCTCGGCCAAGTCTTAATGAAATTTGTGATGAACAAAGCAGACATTGCAGAGGGTACATCTTGGTGCATTTCCATATCCCTCTACCATTCCGCCACCACTCCCCACCTCCTCATTTTGTCTATCATCTTCAATAGAAAAAATAGCTGGAGTCGCGCTCATAGAGAAACCAGCTGCGGACAGGTGGATAGGAACGACAAACAACGCAAAGGTTCAGTGACATGACATACCATTCACAATGAGTGCAAGACGTGCTTCGCCTACAAATGTACATAAATACTACATTTAATTTTATGTTTAAAACAAATTTAAATGTAGCTTACATATTGCACGTCACTGATCGATTATGTCCGTGATGAACGCAATTGCGGGAGTAGAAGGAGACCGCTATCTTAAGATCGTTCAAGCTAACGCATAAATCCCCCTGGCCTGGGCTACACGTAAGAGGATAGAAACTGGCTTTATCAGGAGCTTTCACAATATGGTCCACCTGTCAACGTCACCATGCTGATTTAGGAAGAGCTTAGAGTCCCGGACCTCTGGGGCCTATCACGCTACTCATCCGCGAATGGGACCTGGCTATATCAGGAGCTGAGGTAGGATAGCCTGCCTGCCAGCATCGGATTTACGAATGCTAATCGTATTTAATGTGAGAAGAATAATAGAAAATTGCCCATTTTAAGCACAGATTTTAAAATAAAAAAAAAGATGCAGCATTCTTTTTTTTTTTTTTTTTTTTTTCGGAATTCTTTGTAACACTCATCTAATACTGTATCTAAAAATGATTTTGGTGATAATATTTTCAATATCTTTAAACACTCAGCAATTTATGTCTAAAAGAGGTAATATTGTGTTGTGGTTTTCTGACATTTAAACATTAATTATTTATACAATACATGCCCTAATCCAGTGATATCTAGCGAAGTAGTATACATTAGTAGATGTAATTGCTCACAAAATAATTCACAGAGTTCTTACAGCAAATTGAAATTTCTAATTGAAATTTCATGATATTTAACTCTGGTATGAAACTTTTGACCGATACTGTATTTTCTGTCATCGTTGTTTACTAAGCACTGGAAAAGAATTCTGTTTATCGGTTGTAGTTGTAGCTTTAAGGGGTTAGGTACAGCTTACAGCAGTAAAATTTTGGAAATATTCAACATTTTTTTCTTTCATTACTTTATCTTGTACACTAATGAAATTTAGTACGTGTAAAACACTGTGCTTCTGCTATATGAAAATAGTACATTATGCAACGAGCCTATAATGGTAGTAATTAAGACGCGAGTATGTTTGTTTATGAAACTAGCGCAAGCGAGTTTCATAATTTTCATACGAGCGTCTTAATTACCATTATACCATTATAGGCAAGTTTCATACGACTTTTTATGCTCGACCATATTTCTAACTTGAAATTATTCATAAGTATTCATGTTATGGTTATGTAAGTAAAGAGCGGAAGTGGCCTTCTAAATTGTGAGATGTGCGCAGACGCGAAAGTATTGAATGTTATTGACCTTGATATAATCTAGAGAATAACATGAACATTAATTTAAATCACACATGTAAGGTCAATTAAACAGTGTTCATGGGTTAGATAAGAAACATACAATATATATATATATATATATGGAGGGGCAGCCTCCGAAACATGTCTGAATTTTACCAATTTTAATTATCATCATTTTTAAAGTGTTCATACAACTGTGATATATATATATATATATATATATATATATATATATATATATATATTGTATGTTTCTTATGAACATTAATATTGATATAACCTGGAAATTGATTTAGAATTGAAAAACGAGATGACAAATTGAATTTATTTGAATATTATTTACAATTAACGCTAATTATTATGGTAACAGAACATAACCTTCTGCGACAGTATTGGATTTTCAGCCTCCGTGACGTTTTGCTAATTGTCTTTCGATTGCATATCCGAGAATAATCGATACTTGCGGTTTTATAATGGTACAATGGTGATTTCTCATTGGCTGAACAACTGAAGTATAATGAATAGGTGTACTTTAATGAGGTGCATTAAAGGGGTACTACCAGGTGTATAATTACTACATTTGGGCATGGTCGAGCATGAAAACATATATATTTTTACGATTAAAAAATTATTTACATTTTTTTTTTTTTTTTTCAAAATTCAGTCCACTGTGGACGTGATGAAGCGTTTCCCACATAACTAAAAAACTATCCAATATTCTATGATGAACATTTTTTGTGTATATTTATGCATGTAATATCTACAATATGATATAAGATCACTTCTCTACCTTTGAAATTAATTAAAAAGTATCAGTATTTTCGTCTAACATAAAATAAAAAAAAAAATTATTAAGGAATGTAGTTGAAAGAGCATGATATTGTAAACATGAGCTTCAGCAACAAAATAAAAGAGAGAGAACATGAAAAAGTTAATAGGTTTATGAGTTATGAGGAAAACACTTCACCACTGCACAATGAACTACCACTATTTTGAATTTTGAAAAGAATATATATATATAGGTTTTTTTTAATAGTAAATTTCTTTTTTTCATATAGCAGAAGGACAGTATTTTACACATACTAATTTTCATTATTGTACAAGATACAGTAATGTAGGAAAAAATGTTGAATATTTCCAAAAATTTTACTGCTGTAAGCTGTACCTAACCCCTTAATAAAGTTGGTGCTTGAGAGTGAAGTTAACATTCCATTTGTCCAATTAAGTACAATAGTGGCAAAAAAACCGGACCGGCCCTTGTAGCTGATTTCAGAGCCTTGTTTACTCCAGAGCACGATAGACTGGTAACTAAGACTTTCGTGAGTCGAATCCTGCCTGGGAAGGGAACTTTTTTTGTTTCTTATTCAAATTTATTCCCAATAATTTTCGATTGCAGGGATATTTTACTACTTAATTAACTTATTATTCTCAGAACATGAATTTTACCAGCTTATTTTCTAATCGCTTTCGAAATGGGCTACGTCAGCAGTCGAAAATACAACAATTTCAATAGATTACTCGCTATCTTGTGAATGCGTGGCATGCGCAGTGGCTCATTTCGGGGTCTTTGATTATTCCGTCGGTCCTGTTTTTGCCACTACTGTACATAGAAATGCCTATAATATTATATATATATATATATATATATATATGACGCGTCCTATTCCAAAACTGTCTAAATCCATTTTTTTTTTAATTGAGATAATTGCGGTTTCGTCATCTACCTAAATGTCTCTAGCAATTTTCTAATGAATATTGTACCTAGATTTCCTCTTTCCTTCTATAAATAAGCATCAAATATGACGAACACTGCAAATAATTACGAAAAAACTTATCAGTTTTTGGCGTTTCCTGGAAATTGTTAAGAATGGATGTAGACAGTTTTGGAATTGGCGCTTCATATATAATTTCTTTTGAATCGTAAAAATATTTCTTCATATAGCAGAAGGACAGTGTTTTACACATAACAATTTTCATTATTGTACAAGTTACAGTAACGGAGGGAAAATAGGTAGATTATTTCCAAAAAATTTACAACTGTAAGCTGTACCCAACCCCTTAAGAAAGCTGGTACTTCAGAATGAAGTTAATGTTCCACTTGTCCAATTAAGTACATAGAAATGGCTATAATATGTATCCGTTAGGAATATTTGTAAGTTTCATGCAATTTTGTTCCATCAGCTTGACGACCTATTTTATAAGTATAAAAATATGAAAATAAGAGTATAACTTTTATGTTTCAGTCGTTCTTTGGAAGGACCTACAACAATCCGAGCTCCATCTCCGAGTGCAAGAACAACGGCGAGTGCATCATCAACAAGAAGAACCGGACGTCGTGCAAGGCGTGTAGACTACGGAAGTGTTTGATGGTGGGCATGTCGAAGAGCGGGTCCCGCTACGGCCGGCGCTCCAACTGGTTCAAGATACACTGTCTGCTGCAGGAGTCGACCAACAACGCTACGTCCGCCGCGGCGACAATGTTCGGGGGCGGGGCAGGTCTGTACCCGGGCGCACTTTTCCCAAGTCACCTGTTGGCAACCTCCCATCTCAACGGGTTCCGAGATTTGGAGACCAAGAAGCTGAAGCGAGACGAGTCTCAGCAGCAGGGCTGCTCGTCCGATGAATCAGCGACGTCTTCGGCCGGCGACCTGGAGGACGACTCTTCGCGGTCCGCCAGCGCCCTCAGCTTCCTGCGGCCTCCATCGTCGCCGTTCAGCGAAAAGGATTTCTTGACGTCGAGAAGACTCGCGCTGCCGGCATCGCCAGCCAGCGGTTCCAGTTCCAGCTCGCAGCTCAGCGGCCACCTGTTCTCGCCGAGACCCACCTCCACGCCCCCTAGGCCTCTGTACGTGGACCACTCGCAGCCCGTGCGGACGGGAGGCGATCTGCTGCTGTGCAGCCCCGCGTTGGCAGGAGTCGCCGTGGAGCAAGAGCAGCCCATCGACCTCTCCTTCAAGTCGTGTGCGTCGCCGTGCACCGAGGATCAGGACGACGGTACCAGGACTTGTAAAGACGGCGTCACGCCGCTCGACCTCACGAACAAGAGGCCCGCGGAGGTGCCGCAGTCGGGATGAGCTGTGATAGGCTACTTCAGTTCGTGTTAAAGCGACGCGACGAACCGATTGTCAAGTTACAGCATACACAATAGTTATCCTGCGTCTGAAAACCTTCAGTAAAATATGCAAATCTTGGTGTTACATTGTTATTCTTTCCTATTTTCTCTCAATTTTTCTTATTGTTATTGTTACATATGCAAACATAATCGAAGTTTAAAATCAGTTGGATTTTTTCTCGTGAAATTTTTTTTTTATTAGGAAATACTTTACATAAAACGTGTTGAAACATATAACACCATTGGATTTTTCGGTCCTATTTTTTCATGAGGATTATTATTGATATCGCATTAAGTAAAAAGACTAGTGTTTTGAAAAATATAATGCCAATATAAATTGCGTTAATATTTGAGGCTATCGAATGCAAAACTCGCCTTATCCAGGTCAGAAAACAGGAAAAACCGTTATGGATATGGACAGTTTTACATTTGATTGTAGTTTTCTGAGCTCTATGGAAGAGGAATTAGACACGTTTTGCACAAACCGACTATATCAGTAGATAGCTGCAAGAAGTACAACATCCCATATGTAACTCATTTTTTTTATTTTGGATAAGGCGAGTTTTGCACTTGATAGCCTCATTTATCTCAAAAAGTGTTCTTTGGCATTTGCGTTATACCTTTGTAATACGTTCACAGTATTACGTAAGATCTTGTCCTTGGACATATCTAATTTGCTCGTTATTTCTCCTGGAGATTATACATTTATTATGTATCCTAGGCTGTTGTCTGGTGTTGTCAAGTCCGGACTTCATGTAGGCCATGGTAATGATGTTGATAATCTGTTCAATGGAACCAGCAACAGCAGCATATGTGTCGAGTCTGTCGACTGGTCGACCACTTCAGGGACTGCCTAGAAATGAACGCTCGCTTTTCCCAAGCTAACAATGTTGTTTTTCTTGGGAGTTGTTGTAGTTAAGTCAACTGTCCAAAGACTGGTTCTGAACCTCACAAGTGATCATCTTAGAAAGCATTGTAATAGTATTCAGATAAATCAATATACCATATAATATACTTGAAATATGAATATTTATTTCATTTGTTCAGTCTCAATGACTTATCAATATTTCAATTCAACAAATATTTATAAATATAAATAATTCATTGAAGTTAAAACATTTACTGCTAACGTTTTCGCCTATTTGGCATCTTCAGGCACATTTATTCAAACAATATGTGGTAAATTAAGTTTACAGTGATTGGAATAACCACTGAATATACTGTATACATAAACAATCTTAAAATAAACATGTTAAAAACATATATACAAATTAATAAAATGATAAAAGTGATACCAAGAAGGCACCATTTAAGAGGCAACTAGCCCAGGAGATAATGGGATAGGGTGGTCAGTTTATTTCCCCCCCCCCATTACATACATCGCCGACTAGCTACATAATACACTAGTAAGACTTCAGATGCATACAAACAAATGTTCTTCCTCTGACACATATCGTCAAGTGAGATGTACTGTCAGATAGTACTGACATGTACATATCAACCAGTACTCAATCAGTGGGTTTCATGGGGGTAACCTTCCAAATAACCTTTCAAACTGTGTCATAATTTGTTGCATTGTCTGCCCCGTGTGCTGCCTTCCGTGGGTCCAAACATTCGCACCCAACCGCTCTTAAAGCGAATAATTACTCATATTTGCCATCTTGCTCAAAATTCCACTATCGTTATTCAATTGTTATTGTCACTGCTACCAAGTGTTTTGATCATTGTTATCAACTGTTTTTCAGTGTTTCCACACCCTTTGTCACCAGAGTTAGTAATTAGCAGAGACAGAAAGTTTAGGCATTATGAATCATTAAAATGGGCAGGCAAAAAGCCATCATAAATAGCTAAAATAGGCAGGCAAAAATGCATTATAAATAGCTATAATACGCAATAAAAGGCGATTACAAAAACCTTGCATTAGACCCACAACCTTGCACTTTCCACAAAGAGATTTCGGCAGCAAGAAAAGCTTTACTTAAGTCGAATGCAAATTGAGATTTTCGACTCGATGTTGCAATTACTGTTGGAAGCAAAGAAATCTTCTTCCCAGAAGCCTTGGAAAGTACATTTTTGTGTTTGGTTATACTGATATGTTGCGATATGGAATATTTAGCTAGCTACTGTAGAACAACGTCGCAATGAAAACTGTAAGAGAAACGATCGTTAAAAATAACGTTAGACCCGCACTCATTGTTGCCTTGTCAAATAAACACAAGCGATAATTAAAACGCTTACTGTTAAACATTTTTGCACGGCAGCACTCATTGTTGCAAAGAGAATATGAATTGACTGAAAGACAATAATATACATTCGGTGAAGTCAATTTCATTGTAGCGGTTATAGAAATAAATTAAAATATACCTGTAGGCAATTTTAATTATAAATTAATAAATAATAGATAAATAATCAAATAAAGGCAAAAAAGGCATTTATTTTGTAAATTAGGCATTTATATTAAAAAAGGCAGAAAAAGGCAACATAAAACTGTGATGTTTCAATCACAAAAGCATAATTCGTACAGATTTACATTCAAAATGAAGATAGATTTAACACATTTAAAAAGGCATCCTGCCAAAGTTCCGGTCTCTGGTAATTAGTAATTCTACAGTACCTTACATTGTATATATCTAAGGGTACAGTGACTTATGACCCGCTCTATATAGGCCTACTTATTATTATAATGAAAGAATACAGAATATAAACGCTGTAAGAACTTGCCTTAGGCTTTGAAGCTTACTTTTCAGATACAGCTGGAAATAAATGTTCTATTTCTTTAGGAAGCAAGCCGGTCGTTATAATATATCTAGGAATTTTTTTTATATTTGTGTCATGATTTATTTGAGTCTTCTTCAGTGATAATCTGAGTCATGCAATAACAGGGAAGTGTGTCTAATTTTTTCACGGATTTTGCGAGATGGAAATTATGTAAAGCACTATAAACTCAAAGAATATTTTTCTTCCTTGTGATTGTTGAGAACTTGTGTCAGATTTTGATTCTTTCAAACGTGTTGCATGAAATTATAATGCTTGTGAGGTTCAGACGCAAATAAATCCTGTTCAAAGAAGTATCCAACTTGCTCGTTACATCTCCAAGAAGAAACAAAAATTGAGTTACAAATGTTTCTTGACATGAGGTTCGTACGTGATGTTGTCAACGAGTTAAAGAATGTCCGTCCGTGGAACACGGCCCGAGGCGGAGTGGAGCTCACAGATCTGTGCCCGAGTGCGAGGGAGAGCTTTTGGAAAGCGCGTCTTTGCTAATTGGGCTGTAAGTCATCTACGAGAGAGAAAAAAATCAGTTTCTATACAAGAGGCCATATAGTGTAATTTCTAGACGTAGAAGCGAACATTAATATTCGTTCTGACCGTATGTTAGTTCATTTAAATATCACATTGAACTAGTTACGGCAGTGACGAGGATGGCACAAGTTCATCAACGAAGTCGTGAAGAAGTCATTAACTGGCTGCAGGAGTTGATAGCAGAAGCAGCCCCTTGGGCTACAGTGACGCAATGAAGATGTGCGCCAGTCTCTAGTGAAGGGACTCTCATGCTAAACGACTGACCCTGGTGAATTGCTAGATATTCAGGTTGAGTTCTCTTTCCAAACGCTTTGTATCTCAAGAAAAATATCCATTTTGTTAAATATGTTTAATCTTTTTGTCAGTGTAAGATTATTTTATACTTATTTACGGCCTTAGGACGAATACAGTCAACGAAGAAAGGAGGATTTTATTATATTGCATAAGTTATTGTGAAGTTTGTACCTTTCTAGTTTGTCAAATTATTATGTAACTTAAATATACGAACTTTAGTGAGAAAAATTTGTTATGTGTATGAATGACATTCGTTCGTTTGAAATTGTATTGTTGGACGCTAGTTTAAATGCTTTCCTCACCATGAAAGTACATTTCATAAGGCCAGTTGTTTGAATTATACTTCAGTATTTTAATTGAGGGATGACATACACACGCATTCAGACAGCTAAGCTTACACTCTTCTGAGTGATTCATATTTATAGAATCATCAGCATCATTATACACTATTTACGATTAAATTATTTGATTTGTTCCTATGAAAATTCAGATATAAGACCTCAATATTTTCATCTACGCACTTTTAAATCGTGCCTGATATCAACATATTCTGGAAGGATAACAATATGATAATTTTGGAAGCCTATGTACGTAAACAGAATCCGAGACACGAGTGAGTCCCGTCCCTATGAGAATCGAATCTATGAATTCATTGTTCAGGCCACGTCGTATAGACTATAGACGAATAACTCTTGATTTTGCAATTCGAATTAGAATTCTTAATAGTCACTGAGACAGACTGAACCGAATAAGTCTTCTAATGTTGACTTGTACCCCTGGAAAACACGTAGGCATGTATTTTCTCCAATAATTTCGAGAGAATGAACAAGGACAACTAATTATTATTGATGAAATTATATTTCATATTCACACTATTCCTCCACATTGTTTATATTGATTTGTTTTTATCAGAAATAAATTTTAATGCAATTAGATTATTTGAATGAACATACAGGGTAATTCACGAGGATTTACCGTCCTTTACGGAGCTTATTTCTGAAGACATTTTGAGCAAAAAATGTCATATAAACTTGGTTCCAATTCTCAATATTTTCGGAGTTAACTAATTTAAAATTGTTTGCAAAATACGTTTTTTCTTTAGTTTGAAGATAAAAGAATAATACAAATAGAAAATGAACCATTCAGAAGTATCATTTCTTTAATTCGCAAGTATTATGAAGCTAAAAATGTGATGTGAATCCCTTAGTTGCTTCGTACAGACATCATTTTTCTATTTTTAACTTGAAAATTACATTATTCTTACACACTTATCACAACAATTATTACAAATCACACCACTTCCACCGACTTAATTATTTGCAGTTAAATTGTGCATCCTAATTTAAAATCTTGGAAAGTTTACAACACATTTTTTTTAAATGTCGCCGTCCGCTTGAGTACACTTGGCCGGACGCTTGTGAACGGCACTCGTCGCGCTACGTAACTGCAGACGGCTATCTTTGATTTCCGTAGCGCTCGCGCTGGCTGCTGACTGCACGCTGACCAAGATCACGCGTTCACAGCAATGCGTTCCAATAACGAAACGTAACTCTAAATATTGAGAATAGGACCCATGTTTATTTGACATATTTTATTCTGAATATATTTGGAAATAAGCTCCGTAAAGACGGTAAATCCTCGTGAATCATCTTGTATAAGGCCTACTAGTTATTTTTCGAATTTTCAAATGTTTCATGAAATGAAAAGTTTTAAAAGTTCCAAAGCTCTTTAATGTTTCAACCTTCGAAAACATAAATAAAAGGAACTCCTTATAATAATTGTAACAGTTAACGGTGCTCTATGAAGGGTACACTTTTTAGCGAATCCATTAGGACAAAGTGACCTTGACAATAAATGAAACTGCAATCTTGAGCCACTTTTAATGACATGATTAAGGTATTGATATTGATATTTATACTAGATTATTTATACAAAGCATAAAACATCATGAACACCTATATGAACAAAGCTCGAAATCAGATCATATACAAATACTCCCGTTTCCCAGGTCTTCATCCTTTCAATATTTCAATGTCACAACCTCATGAGAAATTTTCGTACCTAGTCTGCCATCTCTGTAACATTATAATTTTGTACACAGCAGGGACTGCATATCTAACCAGTTACTACATATCGCGAAATCTGTTCGTACATAGGCAACTTTAAAACAATCCATCATTCAAAACATATTTTATACGAATATAAAATGTAAATGGAATGTATGCTTGTGTATGTGATCTCACATTTTTCATGACGAAATAGTAATAACTTGAAATAAATAGACTATGTATTGGCCAGTAAGTTGATAATGACAGAACAATATTCTTGTAATAAAATTGTTTGTTACAGAAAGCGTTTTTTTTTTTTATTTATTGACTTCAATAGTAATACTTATCGTAGTATACAAGTCCAATGCGTAGTGACAAGCAACAATCGCAATCACATTAAAATATGGAGTAATACATGGATTGAAATAACCGTGAATTGGCACAGCTTCCTTACGGCATTACAAACTGTTACAGCTCATGCATTATGTCCAGACAGTCCCCCACTCATCCTGCAGAACTGCGCACGAGATCGGATGAGTCTACTTACAAATTATAGGGGAATGGGCTAGCATTTCCCTTGAACTCGGTAGACACACGCCTGACCTTCCCTTCTATTCCTACCCCCTCTACAGAAACCTTGTTCTCCTACTGCGCATCGCGAGTGTCTTGACAAAATGCATGAGCTGTACACTGAGTGGACATTAATTTACTGGATAATATAGGCTACTGATATGAAAACCGATAACCACTGAAACATTTGTAAAAACAATAATCACTTTTTACTATACTACATAAGTATTCAAAGACAAGGTTACCAAATGCGAGTCACAAATGAAAAGACACGAAAAATATTTTATTTTATGATTAAATGTTTATTTTATTTTAACATGTGAACATAACAGGCCAACCAATTACAATGTTTACTTATTACTACAATATTAATTTTATTATTAAATACATAGCCTATATAAGACCTATATCTATTACATGTTTCAAAATATAGACTAGATACATGACTGACTACTACTGTTGATCACGCAATTAAATAAAATAACATCCAGATTTTTTCCAATAGTAAATAATCAATTTGTTTTTAATAGTCCTTAATGGAAGGTAAAAAAAGGGCTTCTTACTTCGTAAGAAAGCAATTCCGAGTCATTATTATTCAAGACATGTAGAATATTTTGATGCCGCCGATTACCCCTAAATGGTCACATCATATTCCAACTGAAGAATATCCATCAATCCATCGATCTACACTCTACCCCCTACCTACTTACCCATCTACCTACCCACTTACCTTCCTGTCTGCCTGCATGCCTATCTGCCTACTTATCTACCTATTCATCTGCTTATGTACCTATCTACCTATATACTTAACTACCTATCCACCTACCTACCAATCTGCCTACCTACCTATCTGCTTATTTATCTACCTATCTACCTACCAATCTTTCTGTCTACCTAGCCCCCTCTCTGCCTACCTAACTACACATGTACCTACCTATCTCTCTGCTTACCTATCTACCTACCAACTTATCTATCTGTTTACCTATCTACCTCCGTGCTTATCTATCTACCTACTTACCTATGTGCATACCTATATCCCTACCTATTTCTTTACCCTTTTACCTTCCTGTCTTTCTGTCTGCCTAGCTCTCTGTCTATCTGTATCTGTCTGTTCGTCTTCCCTCTGTCTGTCTTTCTTTCCGCCTGTCTCTGTCTGTCTATCTATCTGTCCATCGATTCAACTGTGATTCCCACTATCAACCTGAACCAACAAGTGAAATTTGTGATCTATAAAAGTGATTAAATTCTCCTTTGTATCGTTTCTCGAGCAGTTAGTGACATTTGAACCTTAAATGTACAGAAACAATGGCTAATTTTCCTCCGTATTTTACACAAAGCAGACCATATCCATTCTCCTATTTTGAACGTTTCCCGAAGAAGGCGACAGCGGTCATCCCTGCAGAAACATTGGTGCTTGGGTTAACAGGTATGGTACAATAATGGTAGGTTCGTTTTCAAATGTATTTTATGCCGTAGCCGTTAAGAGGAACGAGTGTAGGTCCAATATTCACTATAAGTTGTGCTTTGATATTATAACTTACCTTTTAGCCGGGGATTGTAGTGATGAATTTTTAGTGTTATTTAGTTTTTGTTTCACTTTAAATGTTATTTTTATAGTGATGCTATGTAGTTAGTATTCATTAAATAATACGACTTTTTCGTAGATATTTTAAATGTATTACCTAGTATTTTAGGACCAAAATACGTATCCGCGATTTCATCTCTTATTACGTAATTTGAAAGCCCATATATGCAGTGAGTCAACACTAATTGAACATTTCATTATGGCCGAAAAACTATATCATCGGTCATAGATCGTAATGATAATGATAATAATGATAATAATAATAATAATAATAATAATAATAATAATAATAACAACAACAATCCTTGGAGCCACAGCCTTTGAAGAGCCAAGATCAAACAGCCGGCTGCTGGCCTCACGTTTACATGTCGAAGCAGAGGTGGACGATCATCCAACCAGAATGGAGGTATCATGTGGTTAGAACGATGATCTCCCACCCAGCCGATATAGGTTGCGTTCGTAACCGGATTTCACTACCTATCGCAACTCCCCAAGTGCATTACGATGCTGGGTGGACACCGGTCCCATATACTGGCCGAAATTTCATGAGAAAATTTCTTCCTCCATGAGGACTCGAACCACCTCACATTCCGTAACGCGATTCCTAGGCAGGATGCCTTAGAACACGACACCACGGCGCGGCGGTGGGACTTCACATTACATACTTAATTAATTTATATCTAGTAATTAAGTCTACCAATACTCCAGACTCACAATCATATTATTTCTGTTTTTGTTTTCCACTTTGTGAGGTTGTAATCTAACGGCACCGAAACACAAAGAAATGGGTACCCAGAAACCTAACAGGGCCGAATGACAAACAAATACAACGCAAAAATATGGAATACTTTCGTTTCGATGTAGAACAGAGTAAGCGTAGTCATTCTTAGACGTTGACTATTATTTTTGAAAAGTTATGGATGATTTCTTTTTGTCGGTTTTCAGAAACAATATGCCATCACAGTCTTTACCCTCTTTATATGAGAAATCAACTAACCATGTTTAAGTAACCGCTGATTATGAATGGTACACAGAAATTACAATTTGAACATGGTTACTTCTTAACCATGGTTTCGTAACATATAGTTACTAAGTTTTTTTACCCAAGTTGTTGTTCATCACCATTACATTATCTTCATGTTAAAATCGTTAACAATATGAAAATACAGGTGTTTCAAAAATAGAGGGCATAATTTCAGATATGTATTCCCCATATGTAGACAATACTAAAAGTTCATTACAACATGTGTCCGGAAATGCTTGGTTTCCGAGTTATGGCCTTCAAAACGGTGATATTCACCGGAACGTTTTTCTTCCCGCAGGTAGGTGTCGTGGCAGAAGATATAAACAGAGGACACTCTGACAGTTAATTCTTAGACGAAGGATACATTGAGTGTTGTGTTTGGCGTCGTACTGTACGACATGTACTCAAATCAGGTGGCAGAAGTGCACTTCATGTACGGTAAGGCGGACGGCAATGCTGCGCTGGCTCATCGTTCGTACCAGGAGAAGTACCCTGATCGACGGATAGGTAGAGGTGGCCCAATTGCTTGGCCTCCACGCTCACCTGATTTGAACCCTATCGATTTCTATTTGTGGGGCTATTTAAAATCATTGGTGTATTCGTCTCCGGTGCCTGACATGGAATACCTTCGGAATCGAATTGTGGCAGATTGTGAGGAAATACGCAATACTCCTGGAATTTGGGATCGTGTTCGCAGGGCCATGAGACATCGATATGAGGACTGTATTCAAGCCGGAGGTGGACATTTTGAACATCTGCTGGAAAGGCAACTAACTGCGGAAAGAAAACCTTTCCGGTGAATATCACTGTTTTGAAGGCCATAACTCGGAAACCAAACATTTTAGGACATATGTTGTAATGAACTTTTTGTATTGCCTACATATGGGGAATACATATCTGAAATTATGCCCTCTATTTTTAAACACCCTGTATATTCATAAGAAGATTACCTCCAAACATGTATTTAATAGCCAAATTTTTAAACAGATATTATACATTGAAATAGAGTAGATAATATTTTCCAATATTTCAGAGAGCAAAATATCCCGCCAAGTTCACCTGGGTGTTTGAACGTTCATTCTATATCATTGTTATCAACGTAGACTAGGTAATTTCATTGTATGCCAATAAATACATATTTTCATTAAAACCACACTGAGAGACCCATTATATTAGATATGACATTGCTAATAGTAATAACTAGAGCCCGGATGTTTAGGCATTTATAACAGGCAGGCAAAGAAGGCAATACAAACGTAAAAAAAAAGGCACAATAATCTTTGAAATAGGCATTATAAATTAAATTTTAACAAAGGCATAACATATTTTAGCAATAGATTTAAATTATATCAACGTAACTCACATATTTACTTCGTAGGTGACATATGTTGACTTATAAACTACTTTTTTTTCGTGATTAACTGTCTTTTTACAAACCTTACATAACAAAACTGCTCCATTGGTTGAAAACACATGGGCATCAAATTCACTAACATAAGCATGAAGTTTATTTTTCAATGGTTTACTAAATTTAGGCTTTCTAGCTAACCTTCTATCATCCGACAATAATTGACTGTTCCTCAATGAAATTTCTTTCTCCTACAATAATACAGAACGAGCTTAAAAGCTGATTGTTGGTATCGTGAAGACATGACAATATTATATTATTTTGTAACTGTGAATTGTCGATCATTATTCATATTACACCAATAGTATTAAAGCACGATTATTAGCAGATTAAGCACCAAAATAAATTACTTTTATTTACTATTGTTAGTAAAGTTAGTCATTGTTTCAACTCATACACATTACATTACAGTTAATTAGAAAATTGCAAATAAACAAGAAACATTCCTTTAAAATGACAAAAAAGGCATTTATTAGTAAGAAACACTTTAATAAGGCAAAATAGGCAAAATAAAAATTCACCATATCACTTAGATTTACGCCAAATCACATTTATATCTATGAAAATAATGATTTACTTCCACCCAGAAAAAAAGGCATTTTGCCAAACATCCGGGCTTTAGTAATAACCAATATTTAGTCGTCCAAGAGGAAAAGTCTTTTCGAAAACTTGGATTTGAATTCATCGGAGAAGTGAACCTGTATCTCTGAAGTGAAATCCAACTCCCTATCCGTTCCGCTAATAGAAAGACTTGTGATGAAATACATAGGCCCATCTTGCAGTAGCCCAAAGTAAATGTGAATCTTCTTCAAAGAATACCTGGAATGATGTAATTACGTACGATTATTCTCGATCATATGTTCGTCAGCACATTTCTGCTGTTATTTTTTTAATGCCCATACATTTGTGAATCATAATGGCTACACGTCACAGAAGACGTAAATTTGACGTCACGTTATATAAATCTTAGCTACTTCCTAGCGAAATAGTCCAATTAAATTTATTTATTATTAAGGGCTGAATTTCTCATACGCAGAAAATTGAGTTAGTCGATGACTTAGAGCTTCGATTATTGCCAAAGGCAATGCATGCACAAATCTTCATCAATGAAATATACTATTAGTTGGGATGTGACATGTCATACAGTTATTAATGTTATTGCTGTCCATTCGTCAGCAACATCTGGTGAGTGAAAAAGATCGATTCGTGTTAGAGAGCACACATGAAAGCAGAATTAATGAGTCAATTAGCAGTGTACGAATTCAGACTTTCATGATAATTGGATTATGGCGCACTAGTTTCGGATAGTATTGACGCAGTATCTCAAGCGATGTGTTTCCGATCACATATGTAGGCATCCACATTGTTCAAACATCTACTATTACTACTTGATTAATTGATCTATCGCCAAATTGAGTCATTACTTTATCACTTCATTTATTTATTCCACATCAAGTGGTTCATTTATATGGGTCACACAACTGAAGAGAAAATGACTATAGCATAATGGGATTAGTAGAGCCCGGATGTTTAGGCATTTATTTGGGTTAAAATAGGCAGGAATATAGCCATCAAAAATAGTAAAATTGGCAATGAAATAGGTATTTATTATTCATGAAAACAGACAAAATATAGACAAATACTTAAGAAATTATCCCATACTTGTTTACATGTCACAACAAGATGTTTTTTTTTTAAGTTGTAGACTGTCATAGTGAGCCGCCTGTCAGAGAGAACGTTTTTCATGGTGGAAAAAGATCTCTCCACTTCTACTGAAGTGATTGGAGGAAACTTAAAACAACTTATTTCAGAAGGACTGTCTCTACTTTCTTTCAGAGATCGGGTAAAACAGACTGTGTATTGTCTCAAAAAGAGGGGTGTGAGAAGGGATTAGAGACTTCGAAGTACGCGTGACTTGTGCGTGCAGGCGACAACAGTAACGGGACCTGGAGACTTGCTTTTAATACTTCCCTCAACCCCTTTCTTTCGCTGATAAACCCCGAAGTGACCTGAGCACTGAAGGTTATACTGTTCAAACGTCTTTGTTAAGTGACATAAAAGATGGAATCGACAAGGGAGAAAGTTTACGACTTCTTGGAAACATATATATATATATATATATATATATATATATATATATATATATATATATATATATTGCTGGAGAATAAGTTTCTCAGCAATTATTTGTGTGAGGTGAATATATATTTTTAATTTGTACAGCCATTCTTTTTTGTTTTTTGGTATAATTTATGTGCGGTTTATTTTAAATGTATTAAAATATAGAAAATGTACAATAACGACGTTAAAAGGCTAAAAATAGTCAATAAGGCAAAATAAAAATTAGGCCTATCGTCCCCAAATGTGTGGAAATGTGTTTATCTCTAATAGGTCTTTCGTACATACACTCAGTTTAAAAAAGGCATTTTGACTAACATCCGGGCTCTATTTATTAGCTACATAGCATCTCTTGCGGACATTGATTGGTAACCTTTGAAATTTTGTCGCACAATATCCACCAAGAAAAATAATACATGTAAAACATAGTAACTAAAAAATATAATACATTAATAAATGTTTTATCATACGGTTGTAAAATGTGCAGTGTTGTCAGACTAATAACATTAAATCCACCGACGTAAGAACCAAATTCCACACAATTCCATACATGACTTTAGAGTACAATTTTGTGCACTATTATCATCATCATATTCCAGGCACGAAATTAGGCCATTGTTGGCTTGTTTCGGTTCCAGCTATACAGGATCCAATAGACGTTTCTGTGGACGTCCAGGTCGTCGTCGTCGTCCTTGAGGGTGGTATTTTAGCATTTCTTGGGGTGTTCGGCCAGCTTCCATACGAGAAATGTGTTCGAGCCATCTACTGTATTTCTGTAGTCTGTAATTTTTTCTTCTTATGGTTGCATGTTGAGTTCCTGCAAATATTTCATTTCAGCTGCTCTTAATCTGCTGATATCTCTTTGTTTCAGAACCCAAATGTCGCGTCCATAGAGGAGAGTTGGTAGTGCAAGGATTTTATATAGCTTTAGTCTGGAATGTTTCTGTATTAAACTTGGTTTTAGGGTATGGTTTAGCAGTCCTAATATTTGTAAAAATTTGTTCATTTTTCTGCTTACATCATTCTCTCCTTCGTATGATATATTACATCCTAAGTATGAAAAGGAATTGATCTGTTCTAAAATCACATTTTCAACAATAATTTTGCTTCGGATTGGGTTTGTCCCTTCAAATGCCATTATTTTAGTGAAATCTTCATGTCATGTTCTTCTATGATTTTATTTAGTTCAAATATACCCATCTGCAAATTGTCTTCGGAGTTTGCAACTAATACTTAGTCGTCCGCTAAAGGAACGTTGTTTAGTCTTATGGAACTTGAAATTTGAATTCCTAATTTGTAGCTACTCCTCACACCAAAGGCGTATTATTTCATCCATGTATATATTGAAGAGACTTGGTGACAATGGGCAACCTTGTCGTACTCCTTGATTTATGGATCTATAGTTAGAAGTAAAATTATTAAATTTTATATTTATTTTATTGTTAGTGTAAATATTGCAAATGTTTTGAAGCAGGATTTTTGTCATATTCTTTTTTGCAAAATTTCCATTAATGCACTATAATCATGCAGAATATATACACTAATGTCTCTGGAAATTGCAACACCAAGGAGGATACATATTGTGACTGAAAAGAAATTGATACCACAGATTAGGTACATGACAATTCACAGAGGATTACAAATACAGAACTGTACCTGATCTGTGACCGTGAGATTTCAGTATTGTGTGAAGCCTCCATGCACTGCAGTCAGAGCCTCTAAGCGTCGTGGCATGGAATCAAAGAGGGCCTGGATATGACCCTCCACGCAGTTTGTATGCGAGTGCACAAAACGTCAAGAGTGGGTGCTGGAGGACCATGACGAGCAAGTTGCCAACCAACCATCTCCCAGATATGTTTGATGGGCGACATGTCTGGCGAAAGTGTAGGCCAGGGAAGCAGTGATACCCGCCGTTCTTCGAAGAAGGCTTGCACAATCCTCACCACATGTGGCCGGGCATTGTCCTGCTGAAATATGGCATGTGGAGTTACCTGAAGGAGAGACAGTAAGTCGGGCTCTAAAACCTTCCTAATGTAACGGTTGCTATTCAGATTGCCCTGAATACGTAGGCGGCGAGATCGCATATTGTATCCAATGCCACCCCAAACCATCACACTAGAAGTTTGTCCGCTATGCCCCTCAACAATGAAGGATCTCAGATTGCTTTCACCACGGTAGCGTCTAACACGTATGTGGCCATCATTGTAGGATAAGTTGAAGCGGGACTCGTCCTAAAACACTACATTTTGCCACTCAGCACGTCAATGACGGCGTTTCCGTGCATATTGCAGTCTGAGGCGTTGGTGGTTTCCGGACAATGGAAGTCGACGCAACAGCATGCGAGCCACTAGTCCAGCCCTCAAAAGACGCCGACGAACCGTTGACGCAGACAGGACCACACCCATTGCAGTACTTCAACGTCGACTCAACACTGTGGATGAAGCTGTGTCATCCCGTGCTATGATCACATTACGTGGTCCAGTATCGCTCGTCTCTACGTACGACCCTCTTCTATCCACACACGCATCACTGTCGTACCAGCATGCCTTGTACGAGTCGAAATGTCACGGTATGACAAACCTGCTTCCTGGAGACCAACCATTGTGCCTCGTTCGAACTCACTCACGTGCTGATATTGAACCCTTCCACGTCGACGACGTATACCGGCACTAGCTTTCACGTTTCCACTTTCTTTTGGAAGCTCTGAAGGCATAACACTGACCTTGCTGGTGAAATAAGAGACGTCACTGTTGGACCTATGTGTACGCCATCTCTCTGGAAACGTAATCAATCGGTGGTACGCTGTTCCAAACATCTCCCGAGTTTGAAATCGTTCGGGAAATTCTTTCTGGTTCTTGCACTTTTCACAAACAGTAGTGTAGATACTATGTTAATTAATGTACTGCACTTACATAGCTTTCTGCATCCAACGCTGGTTTAGTGTCTCTTCGGTATTTACACTTTTATTATCGCTACAGTACTTTTAGAAATAAACCTATCTTCCATTGCATAAAAGTTGTTTATATACCTAGTGTTCAAAGTTATATATGTATTATGCATATTATATTATTTATCTATTTATTTGCATTCAGAATTGTTTGTATAAATACAGTGTATATTAAGCAATTTAATCCTAGGTAATATGAAATACATTTGTTATGGGTCGTACATGGAGCAGATTAGAGAGACAGGGAAAACAAGACAAGTGACTGAGTGTATTGTTACTTCCTCACGCACCCTCTCAACATGACACATATGGGTAAAAATGTGTTCTCTAAGCAGACACCATACCTCTCAAGTTCATTGTCAGGCAGCTGTCTGAGTCCATGAGCGGTGTCCAGTATTTCCTCAGAACTTCGAAAGCCCGGGAAAAGGTCTATAAAGAAAGGATAAAAAAAACTTTCAAACAGAATGACAAAATCCAAGTTACTCCTACAGATTAAGCACAGGTTCAGATAATCCATTTACAGCTAATCTAGAGTCAACTGCACAGGTATTTTCATATGCACATTTATTTTTTAATCAACTCACAAATTTAGTGTGCCTAGCTAACAGAATTCCACACAAAATCCAAATAGCCAATCATTCCACAGAACATTTCACACAAAATTTTAACACATTTTGTGGAATTCAACAAAGTTTGGTAACTCTGAAAATGTGGCAACTTCCACAATCTATGTATACAGAAGAAGTTGATAGCAACAGAGATGGATTTTATAAGAAAGTCTGCTAGAACATCCAAACTACATGGAGTACAAAATTAGAAAATAGGAGAAATAATGGAAGTAGATCTCTACCAGGTTAAATAAATAAATACTACTAATACTACTACTAATACTACCTAAACATTGTGGAACAAATTAAAGAAATAATTGACATTGTCTCAGCATATTCACTGTAGGGAGGAAAGAAGATTAGCAGCGATAGTACGGAAGTCAATAGAAGAAAAGATAGACCAAAAAGATTTCGCATGATGGAGTAATCAAAGCGATGGGAATTTAGGATAGTAACTACTCAAGGTATTGCGTTAATATTTTATCCAAGTGTGAAAACAGTTCATTCAATTGACTACAATGGTCTCAAATACCACGAAACTTTTTCAAGATGGACCAGAAAATCTTATAGATGAGAACAAAGAAACGAAGTTCATGATACACAGTAGTGTGAATATAATCTTTATTTTCCTGAAGTAAATGAACCTCTAGGAAGAATAGTGACGTATGATGGAAATAATGTGGGTATATCATTTCGAGCCAGAATCAAAGAGACAGAATATGGTTTGCATGTATCAATTTTGATCCAACAAAAAAGTTGAAATCCTAACCGCCTATAGACAAAGTAGGCTACTGATAACTCTGTTTTGGAATATTAAAGGCAAAATTTACTGTGGCTTTCTGAGATCGACTTACATTGAATAGCGGGTGTTGTATCAACTTGCTCAGAAATAAAGCGAAACCAGCATTTCTGCGAAGATTGAGTGGAATCCAAAGGAGGCTCTTCTTCTTCTTCTTCTTCTTCTTCTTCTTATTATTATTATTATTATTATTATTATTATTATTATTATTATTATTATTATTATTATTATTATTATTATTCAAGGTAACGCTCGTACTCACTATACTTACAGTATATCACAATCCAAGTCATTGGGCAACTGGGTTGAAAGTTTGTACCATATTCCCTTCATAGATCAGATCTCACACCTCCAGATTATCACATGTTTTGTCCTATCGTGAAGGACGCTCCCATAAATATCAAATTCGATAGCAAAGATCAAAAGTGTAAGAATGGCTAAGATATAAAGTCAAATATTAACCTACAGGAACTAGGAAGCTTGAAGATCGATGGGACAAATATGTACTTATAGGAAGGAAGGTAAAGTACAAGTGACAAGTGACAAAATTCGTAAAATAAATGAAGGGTTCAGAGCCATAGTGGACCAAGCGCCATATATTAAAAGCAGAGAGAAAAAGGGTAGAAATTAAGTAATACCATAATTCAATGAAGCATATACCAAGTGATATAAAGTATGCACATTGAAACTAAATAATATGTCAATTTTGATTGAACTATGCAATTCACTTAACTTTAACCCTTGCTTTCTCCGATTTTAATAAATGGCGCTTGGCCCACTATGGCTCTGAACCCTTCAAATATGTTACACACAGAATTATTCTGCTTTGTCGCTTTATTTATAAAATGACAGAATATTTTCAGTGGATGTTCCACTCATTTATTGTACGCTGATAAAGATTGAGAATGTATTTCAAACGAACGAATTGCATCCATGACTCTATGATCTATTTATCGCTCTGTTATTATCACCTTCTCATTATGAAGAGGCGAAAAATTCGGTGTTTCCTCTTAGTTGAAAATAACAAATTTCCATGAATTTAATTTTCAAAACTGTGTGTTTAGCAACTGTGTATTGAAATGAACTCCGAAAATATTGACAATAGCACTCACGTTTATTTGAAATTTTTTGCTCAGAATATCTTCGAAAATAAGCTCCGTAAGTCGCGGTAATTCTTCATGAATCACCCTGTATAGTTAATGTTTTTAATTATAAAATGTACTTACTGTATCTTTAATGTAATATTTTATTTTATCGCATAAATCTGATTGATAAGATAGGTCATGTAACACAAAAAATAAATTATTTGCCTACAATAACCACACTCTGAACTGCAGGACCGTAATTAATATTTACATATTAGCTTGGTTTGTGGCTTTATAAACTTTTCATTAATTTATTCGTGGAACACTTCTAATATAGATTTATATATTCGAGGGTTTCAGATTTTCTACAATAGCTTGTGAGCAATTAATATTGGTCACAAGCTATAAGCTCAAAATCTCTCGTGATACATTTATTAATTGTAGTCCAACTCCTGACTGAGAAATTTAATGATTTGATTGAAAGAAGCCCGATGATATTCTGGTATGATAAAACATTGAATATTAAAATATGTATCCTGGGGTGTTGTGTTGGCTATAAGAAGCAATTTGATAGAAAGTCGGACATTCTGAATTATAAAAAATAATTGGAAATTATTAACCAAGTAAAAGAATCAGCAATATTTCTGCATGACAGCGAAATGTGGGCCGTTAAAATGTGCGACAGGTATAATACATGGCTAATGAAACCGAGATTTTAAGAAGGAACTGAAGGATTCAGAGCCATAGTGGGTCAAGCGCCATTTATTAAAAACGGAGAAAGAAGGGTTAAAGTTAAGTGAATACCACAGTTTAATGAAGAGTGACATATCATTTAGTTTTTATGTGTATACTTTATAATACTTGCTATATGTTTCCTTTGAATTATGGTAGTAACTTCTTTGTTTTCTACGGTTTTAATAAATGGCGCTTGGCCCACTATGGTTCTGAACCCTTCAATTCCGATATACAAAATTTTACAAAATCAGAAATACGAATAACTTGAAAGAATTAAAATTGAACCGATGACATACAACAATATATACCCACAGCATGTTTAGCTCGACAATTACCATCCGAAAGGTAGATATTTGAGAAAAACAACACCATGTTGATACAACAATGAGAAAATCATCAGGTCTAATAGTGGAAGAAAGATGATGACGATGATGAATAAGTTAATCGACCCAGCGATTGATTTTTTCCCCTAGTGTCGATGAATGAATTGATTGATAGATATTTTTGGCCATTATATCACACATTACTATATTCAGTGACTCTGTGATGAACTAATAATCAATATGAATAACGTTATCTGTATATCTTTTCGGTTTGTAATATAAAAAACTTTTTGTTTTTAAATGAATTCCAGTACTTTTGTGAGTTATCTCTAAACACTGCTAACATACCATTGTGCTGAATGTGTGTTGTTAGTAGAAACTGTGGTGATGATTGTGGTTGTAGTTAACATTATGATAATTACTGTAGTTAAATGTTGTTGAGTGTGCAATGAGTAAATAAAATCTGTGATGATGCAGTAGCAGTCGTAGCTATGACTTTACGTAACGACGTTTGCAACTGCAGAGGTATTCATCTCAAGGCTCAATGTGGGCGAAATGCCTGGAGTTCTATACTAGATAATATCCATAATTAGAGCTTTTACGTGCTGTAAATCTACGATACGGGCCTCCCAGCTTTACTTCCCTTCCAGAGAAAAACTTGTAATTTTATTAGCATCCTTTAAAATCCAATACGTTTGAACACTTGAACCTTACGTCTGACTGCTAATATGATATGGTATGATGGCGATGTTTAGCCTTCATCGATGAGGATTCAGAGGAAGAAGAAGAAGGAGAAAAAGTACATACGCTGCATTTGTAAAGTGTTGTCACGTTTATTTTTGGGATCAATGAAGAATTGTCACCTGGTGATAGATTTTTGCTTTTATTACACTAGTTGACAACCATTTTGCATTTGACGTGTGCAGAAACCGAGAATTATCACCTGGTGATAGATTTTTGCTTTTATTACACTGGTCGACAACCATTTTGCATTTGACGTGTGTAGAATCCGAATATGCCTTCGGAATTGCCGTACCACGTAAGGGTTTGGAATATTTTACATTTTATAGACTGCTGGATTTTTTATATTTTCAATGTTTTTTGTATCTCATTTTTTTCAGGGAAATTGTATAACAAATTAGTGACTGTATTTCGATCCGTGGAAGAACAAATTAAAAAAAATATATATGTTTCCACAGTAACATGTCTATTGGATAATTATAAGAATATAGAGTGTAAAATGTCACTGAAAATTCATTTTGTGCGAGATTGTGCGTATTTGCTTGGTTTCCGCACAAAACCAACCCGCGGTAAGTCTAAAATTCCACATTCAGTATTCCCAACCGAACACACATAACAATTTCCCTCTTCTTACCGCTTAAGTGACATATTCATTTTACTGCTTTAGGCTTTTAACATATTATTTTTAGAGACGTTCAATATAGTAATAATTATAAATTGGAAACTTACCACTGCAATTTCACCTAAATTGCACAATTATTGTTTTTAAATATTTGCAAAAATTAAGTAAACTCTACAACTCCACTAAAATTACTGCATTTCGTGATGCATGTAACATTAAGGAAGCCGCATTTATATATTGGGGGAAAAAAAGACAGACGTACATCACGGCCTGCTGGAGTATAGTAAACACAGAAAACTTTTTTTTTTATTTTAGTAGGTTAGTAGGTTATTTTACGACGCTTTATCAACAGCTCAGGTTATTTAGCGTCTGAATGAGATGAAGGTGATAATGCCGGTGAAATGAGTCCGGGGTCCAGCACCGAAAGTTACCCAGCATTTGCTCATATTGGATTGAGGGAAAACCCCGGAAAAAACCTCAACCAGGTAACTTGCCCCGACCGGGAATCGAACCCGGGCCACCTAGTTTCGCGGCCAAACGCGCTGACCGTTACTCCACAGGTGTGGACCAGAAAACATTTTAAAGCAACAATGTTGAAGATAGATATTTTTGTTTTTCAAAATTGCCGTCATTGAACAGAAACCGAGATGGAGATTTCATTGCAACTAATTAGAAATTCCTCTTTCAGGTATGTAATAAACGATCTTCGCACAAAATAATGTACGATACACAAGCGGTATGTTTTCTTTCAATTCTCGGAAAGTAAAAAAGCTCAACTACGTTTCGCTTTTTCAAACTTTTTCTCGAACATGAAAACTTCAACATACCGCTCTTGTAACGCATATTACTATTTTACACTCGCACACATATTTTAAAAGAAAAATATGGTGCTTGTGGTGACGAACAGGGAGAACGCTTTAACAAACACATCCTTACCATGATGCGCTGTTACCAAGGTCACTGGAACTCTTCGATGATAGGTGATTGTTTGCTGTTGGTTTCTTTTTAGGAAGACGGATAAGACAGCGTACAAAAGTAAAGCATTGTCATTCCATTTTGCTGAAGGAAATAAGTAATCAAATATTGTAAATAATATCTTGGATTAATGTGAATTATTTCAGTCCTTTTGTTGGTTTATATGAATTATTTATGTAACTAAGAAAACTTTCGTGGGTCCTGAGTGTTATATTTATATTTAAAATAGTAAATGTTTGCCAAATTGTATTACTATCTTTGTGTTAGTGTTGTGTATCTAGAAAATGTGACATCATAGAAAGAAACGAATTTTATCCATTGAATTCAGTATCCAAAAATTAGGTAAAATCACCTATTTAGAAATCAGCTACAGGGAAGAAGTTTCAATTTGTTGACTAGTGTTGTTGTTGTTGTTATTATTATTATTATTATTATTATTATTATTATTATTATTATTATTATTACTACTACTACTACTACTACTACTACTACTATTAACTTCAAATGTTCGTTGTATATTTTTATGGCTTCAAGTTGTTCGACCAATCATATAGACTATATTTATACAATAAGTTTTTTACTCTTAATGGCTTACAATATCATATCGTATTGAAATAAACAAAGTGTCGTATATTTTTACGGGATAAAGTCCTTAAAATTTCTGCAATTTCTTTCTCAGCTTGTTGTACATTGTTCCTTCTGTAACAATGATAGTATATCAGATCCATCATAAAGCGTCTGGGTTTAATTTTGGAGACGTCAAGTTTCTTAAACTTCATTTTCTAAAATTATTAACTCTGTGTAACGGAATCTTTTGCTGCACCAGATTTGTTCCTTAAAATTTACTTGTAGAATGTTTTTAATATTTGCTCCCTCCCATCGGTCGCTATTCTGATTTAAAGCATAACTACTGTAGGTAAGATGTAAACTTGCTCACATGTTCGTAACAGCTTTGAAAACGCTTTGTGTTTGTATCGAGTTTCTAACTATATCATAGGTTATTAAATCTTCTACCTTCTACTTAACAATTACTTAGGGCATTAGGGCGGAAGTCAGTTTATACTTCACTTTCATTCGGAAACCAGCGAGAGCCACGTGATTGTGAATGTAACCTGTAAATGGAGGCGGAAAGGTTAGCGCATACCTTTCAGTAAATTGATTCGATTAGATAGTACATGGTCATTAGACATGTAGTGAAATTGAAGAGGTAAATCCATTAAGGTAAGAACTAGTCTCGATACATGCATAAAAAATCAAATTTTATGGCATTGGACGGAACAACTATTTGCTATAAATTAGCAGACTTTCATTAGAAACTTATCACTAAAGAATAAGAAAGATACGAACGAGGAAAAAATAGGAACAAAATATTAGGATATATAGTATACAATTGAGATTCCTTATATCAGCATAATGTTGAACAAAGAAATTCAATTACAAATAAACGTATTAAATCACATTTAAATGTGATGCAGGGAGTACCACAAAACGTTTGCTTACTTACAATGGCTTTTAAGGAATCTGTGGGTTCATTGCCGCCCTCACATAAGCCCGCCATCGATCCCTATCCTGTGCAAGATTTAATGCTCTCTATCATCATACCCCAACTCACTGAAATTCATTTTAATATTATCCTCCTATAATATTAAGATAATATTAAAATGGATTTGAGGGAGGTGAGATATGATAATAGAGAATGTATTAATCTTGCTCAGGATAGGGACCAATGGCGAGCTTATGTGAGGGCGGCAATGAACCTCCGGGTTCCTTAAAAGCCAATAAGTAGTAGTAGTAGTAGTAGTAGTAGTAGTAGTAGTAGCAGCAGTAGTAGTAGTATCCTCCCACGTAAGTCTCGGCCTTCCAAAGGAATTTTTCCCCCCGGCCTCCCAACTAACACTCTATATGCATTTCTGCATTCGCCCATACGTTCTATATGCCCTGCCCATTTCAAATGTCTGGATTTAATGTTCCTAATTATGTCAGGTGAGGAATAAAATGCGTGCAGTTCTTTGTTATGTAAGTTTCTCCATACTCCTGTAACTTCATCCCTCTTAACCCCAAATATTTTCCTAAGCGCCTTATTCTCAAACATCCTTAACCTCTGTTCCTCTCTCAAAGTGAGAGTCCAAGTTTCACAACCATTCAGAACAACCGGTAATATAACTGTTTTATAAATTCTAACTTTCAGATTTTTTGACAAAAGCTTCTGAACCGAATAATAACAGGCATTTCCCATATTTATTCTGCGTTTAATTTTCTCCCAAGTGTCGTTTATATTTGTTACAGTTGCTGCAAGATATTTGAATTTTTCCACCTCTTCGAAGGATAAATCTCCAATTTTTATGGTTGCATTTCGTACAATATTCTGGCCACGAGACATGATCATATACTTTTTCTTTTCGGGATTTACTTCCAAACCTATCGCTTTACTTGCTTCAAGAAAAATTTCCGTGTTTTCCCTAATCGTTTGTGGATTTTTTCCTAACATATTCACGTCATCCGCATAGACAAGAAGCTGATGTAACCCGTTCAATTTCAAATCCTGTCTGTTATCCTGAACTTACCTGATGTCATATTCCAGAGCGAAAATAAAAGTAAAGGTGATAGTGCATCTCCTTCCTTTAGCCCGTAGTGAATTAAAAAGCATCAGATAGAAACTGGCCTATACGGACTCTGCTGTAAGTTTCACTGGGACACATTTTAATTAATCGAACTAGTTTCCTGGGAATAGCAATACCGCAAAACGTTAACAAATAAACGATATTACAGCCTCCTGTTAGTTGTAACAGGAGGAAGAATCAACTTCGGAAGATTACTGGAGCCATGGACAAATTAAGTTGTAACAGATTATAGACGTAATTAGTACAAAAAGAAGAGGAAACATATTCTCCTCTCCTCTCCTCTCCTCTCCTCTCCTCTCCTCTCCTCTCCTCTCCTCTCCTCTCCTCTCCTCTCCTCTCCTCTCCTCTCCTCTCCTCTCCTCTCCTCTCCTCTCGTGTTCAAATTTTACTTCTTCCGTCTAAATAGATCTATCCACTCTATTCGCAATTTTCATCTAACGTCTAATCCATTTCTTATGATGCTGTATAACTTTAAACCTATAGAACATACTTGGAATTCTCTTGGTATATCTTTACACTATGTCTTAATTTATCTAACTTTCTACAGACTTCTAATATTCATGTTATACTGACACACACTTTTATATTTTTAAGCCATCATTGATATTTATACTACAAAACCTTATTTTATATTATTCTTGAGGTTATAAATTGCATCATAGTTTGTCCTATAGTTGTGTTCAATCATTGCAATTTTATCATTTGTAAATAACACGGACTTCTATTCTCTTTACGTACCTAGGCTATAAGTCCTTTTCTCTTATAATATTGGAACATGTTCACTTCAAATATCCTTTCTGACATAAATTATTTATTTTACTTGTATCGTTTTTCCATTAAGTGTTTAAGTCCAAATCTGTCATCTGACTTGCTCACTGTTTCTGTAAGTTCTTTTATGTCAACCATATCCATCAACAATAATTATTATTTTGGTATACAAGTTGCATTGATCTAATTTAGACTGTATCCGCTACGAAAATATAACCTGCGCTTTGATATAAGCTTTCTTATTTGTCCGTAAGAATTTATTTATCCCGTTCATAGGGTAAATATTTAAAAATCTACAATTTGTTCAACAGTAATCTCACTAGAGGTTTTGATTTATCTAGAGAAAATCAAAACTCGAGTGGGATTTAATTGACTATTACACGATTAGAAGAAAGTATATAAAGATTAGAAGTAACGAAGTACTCCAATACAATAAAATATTAAATGACTTACGAAAATACAAAACTGTCTTCAAATTTGTATCATCTCAACATTATAAATATTACGCTAATAGATGGCAGTAGTGTGTTATGATTAACTATTTTCTTGTTATCAGTTATTCAGTTGTGCCAAAATCTTCATTGAACTCTGTGGACGGTTACTGATCAAGAAGGCTTTGTTGATTCAGTTTCATTTTTATTAAAACAGTTGCATTCCATTTCAAATTATACCCATTCCAGTAATCAATGTCACTTGACACATGATTTTCTATAAATCTTAGTATTAAACAATCTCTGATACGTAACTATTCATAATATCATATAGCAGAAGCTATAACATAACCTAAATAATATAAACAAGTGTTAGAAAAGTTTTAATTAGGGATGATGAAATAAACAAGAAACGTTTTAATTAACGATGATGAAATAAAAAATAAACATGAATAATTAAAAAAAAACAATTATTGAAAGTACAATTTTCAAATTTGAATGTTTTAGTGATTGGTGGTTCAGTTGATGTTATATTGGACGTGTGCGTAAAAGAAGTGAACTCGTTGATATACATGGTGTATCCCTCAACTTATTCAGGATTTCCGAATGGTGCTCTTCATTTATTTGTAAATAGGGTTTTAGGGAAGATGCATAGCTATGACCAGTGATCTTTATTAATTCTTGTTCTTGAATGCCAATGAGAGTCACATTTGAAAGTTCTGCACATCGACTGGAATGGTTTGTAATTTTCTGTTTTTTGACGTCCAGACCAATGCAGTTTGAAATATTGGCAAACAAATAAACAAATGCTAGGGTAGTGATAAAAATAAACAAATGCTAGGGACGCGATAAAATTAAACAAATGCTAGGGACGCGATAAAATTGTGCGATAAGCATCCATGATTGGTTGAAAGACGTCCTTTCGTACCGATTTATTGGTCAAAAGTAGTGTGACGTAGTAAAAGTGTAATAGTCTGAAGTAAAATCATCTATATTCCCGATTGAACTACATTATATTCATTAAAACTATAATTCTGCTTTTTGACGTCCAGACCAATGCAGTTTGAAATGTTGGCAAACAAATAAACAAATGCTAGGGTAGTGATAAAAATAAACAAATGCTAGGGACGCGATAAAATTAAACAAATGCTAGGGACGCGATAAAATTGTGCGATAAGCATCCATGATTGGTTGAAAGACGTCCTTTCGTACCGATTTACTGGTCAAAAGTAGTGTGACGTAGTAAAAGTGTAATAGTCTGAAGTAAAATCATCTATATTCCCGATTGAACTACATTATATTCATTAAAATTATAATTCCAATTTTAGGAAAACTTGCGAAATAAATTCACTGTGCATAAGCTGTGCTTTCTTATGCGCGGCGAGCCTTTCATTGTGGGAGGCTTAAATAACCACATCGCATCGGCTATCATACCAGACAAAGCGTTACATAAACGACGTCAGAACCTATATTATACTCCGTAATTGCTATTTAACATCTGTGTACAGGAAGAAATATGGCTGATGAAGGTTTATCCGCAGCGAGTATGAAATAAAACAGCAGGTAACTTGGGTTCGTTTCCTGCTCGAGGCCCTCTACTAGAGCTCATGTTGCTATATCATCATTTATTCTCGCGTTGCATGCTTCCAACAAATTACAACATCGTCCACCTTGCTTCTGGATCTTCTGCTACAAAAGTGTCAAGAATGAAATTGTCAAAAATTTATGACTATTTTGTCTTCGGCCATTTCCCTATTCTCATTTATCTCGTCAAGGCTGAACAATAAAATGCTCAAGAAGAACTGCAGTAGTCTTTCTTTTATTGTGCCATTACAGAACCATCTTCCCAGCTACGGAATATTTAGTGGCCTTGGATGTAATCACAGATCAAAAGGAAGATGTCGTAAGAACAAATCCATTTAGAACGTAGAAATATGAACCTGATCTAGTTTATGTGCGCAATGAGAATGCAACATCAACAACAAAACCATTATGCCATGCAAAAGAGAAGACACTCACTGCCTCCGGCTAAAGTTAGCTTGCAGTGTAATCTCTAATTAATATTGCATTCAATTGTTTTTATGGAGGTGAGCAAGAGTATGGTTATGAAATAGAAGAAACTACAATGTATTTATTTTTAGACAATCCTGCAAGGTCATTCCTATAGAGATACAGCAAAGCGAAAGATAAATTGAGTCCTCAGCTGCATTTCTAGGAGATGAGGCGAAATATTAATGATATTTTGTAGAATATTAAGACTACAGAAAAAAATAAAAAAAGTTTCGAAGAATTAATCCATCTCGGAGTTTATGCAATCTACTCTCGTAGAGATACATATCAGCCAGAATCTCAATCAGAGGTTGATTTTGGTGTATGTCCTCAAATTTTCTTGGCACGAGAACAGGTGCCAGATGAAGAAATTTCGCTGAAAAAACTACTTTGTGTGACAACAATGACAACAACAACAATGACAATAGCAATAATAATATTTATGTGCAAGTACCGGTTTCCTAAATCTTTTTAGTAAATTATTATTTATTTATTTATTTATTTTTTTTTTTTTTTGGTAATTGAATTATGTAAGTGAAAACCAGAATTTCCTCAGGTTTTGACGGATTTCGAAATCGTTACAATAGGGTTTTACTAATAACAGTCGGTTATTTCTATATGTAACTTAATTATATTAGTCGAAACTAGAATTTCCTAAAGAGCCATAGTAATTTTTAGATGTAACTGAATTAGGTAAGTGAAAACTAAAATTTCCTAAAGAGCTTTATCAGAACTAGCATTTCCTAGAAAAGTTGGGTTTTGACGGATTTCGCGTTCTGACTGTAACATATATATTAAACAATATGGTGATAATGTCAAGCTAGTATGAAAGCTCGTTTCACAAACATACTCGCGTCTTAATTAATACCATTATAGGTTTGTTCCATAATATACTATTATTAGCTTCATTAATAAAATGTAGGAAAACTACATTTTTTTGTACTGAGATTTCTAAACACCATAATTACTTCAATTAAAAAAGTTGTATTTGTATAATTGATTGTTATCTGAAATAAAGATTTCCTCGATTTCAGAAACTCAAGCATTAGCTATAGAATTATTTATTTCGGGCGATGAACTTAACGGATCAAAATAAATTATTGTAAATTTTTTAATATATAGATTTGCATTATTCTTCCTTCTAGAAACTTTCAGCCATTACAGGCTAATTATTTAGTCCTGACAGCTCGACGACGCGAAAGAGGGGAAGTAATAAGAGTAGTGGGGAGAGCTCCGGATTAGAGATAAGGACGAGCGGTCGGTAAAGGAATGCAGCACAGCCTAACTGTACTGGAAACATACAATTCTACCTCACGCATGACATCCGATCGCTCTGAAGGCAAGCAACAGACTAATCCAAACACCCCTTGGCGTAACTAAATGGACTCACCTGACCCAGGCGCACATTGCCAGCGACTGTCAGGACTAAATAATCGTACTGTAGACTCTAATTTAATTGAAAATTCTAAACAGGACGAGGTCATAACAAGCTATTAAAAATCGAGATGCTTTGTGTCTGATTATCTGATCGAAAGTGCAAGTTATCTTCTAGCATTTGTCGGAGATGTTTTATCGAAGTTCAATGATAACAACTGACTTTTGCACACAATAATTTACAAGTCTTTAGCTCGTATTTATGCTCTGTCATTTAATTGCAGCTCTTACGTTTCCAACGCAACGGCTTCCACCTTAACACAAGTCTCAGATAAACATAATAATTATGTATGAATTCCGCTGCCTGAATAATGTTCTACGTACGTGCACACGTATCCGGAAACTGTAACACTTTCAATTTCGTTTAAGATAATGGGTCACTTAAGTTATTTTCCTGTCTGATGATATAGTGTGATTAATGCTGGTTTCCTATTTCATTGTTCTCAAGCGTAAAAATTCACATATATCTTGAAGACCCATTCTAGATACACTAACTTACGATCTCTCAACAAGAAATCAATGTTCGAAAATCGTTGCGTTTTATGAGGCTGAGATACGGTTCCTCTCTGCACTTCCATACCCCCAACCACCTCCAGTAGACCCCTATGTCAATACTCTGTTATTAGAATTGTATTATTTAAATATCTTAATATAGGCACAATGCTGGACAAACGGCTACAGCTACAGCAGTCATGTAAATTGATGCCCATAGGAGCAAGCGCGCGCTTTAGAGCTCAGTAGAGAATGAGCGCTTTACAGCGGAAAAGAAAGAGACAGACGAAAGCGGTAGTATATACCGCTTGGTCGAGCTATATTCAGGGATGGCCAGCACTGATTCAATGGATAAAGGGAAGAGAACTTATTAAATCTATACCCATATTAATTTTTAGATTTGTCTGAGAAGTAGAAGTGCATTATAAGAATGTAAGTTTTAATTTTAATGCTCATTTTTTCAGAAGTTTGATTTCTTTTATTCAAAAGAAACATTTTCAAATTTTTTTTATAGAAAAGTGAAATTTTCAGATATAGGCCTATTTATTTAGTAGCCTTACAGAATGTTTTCGTAAATGTAATATACCGTAAATACATATTACTGAAGATAGTGTATTGAAATTTTTAAAAATATTCGCATGGAAATTGTTTGTAAGGAAATGAATTAACAAAGCAACTACTGTTACATCACAAGCAAAAGATACGTGCCCATGTGTTGTAAAAATGTCAGCTCTATAGCTTCAGCACACTTCGAGAAAATAAGTTAATATTCTGATGATAGGAAGTTGCTCACAAATATCACCTTAAAAGCATAATGCGATAAGAGTTTTGTTATGGAATATCAGTTACACTTAAAACATACACAGCACCTAGGTAACTTTGCTTTGTACTGTAATATTGTTTTGATTGGTTTATTGAATACTTTGATATGGCTAAAAGTACCATCAATATCAATTCCAACTTATCATGTCATACTCAATCTCTCTCTCTCTCTCTTTTTTTTTTTTTTTTTTTTTGGAATATCACTTTCTTTATGAATGATTTATTTCATCCATTTAGTACAGTATAGTCGTACTATGTAATTTATGTGAATATTCCTTCTTAACATTTCACGTTCCGCCTGAAGTTTGTGCTTATTCATATACATAACCTTTCCTCTTTCTATACTTAGCGCTTGATGCCCGCGCACGACGTCGAGGTCAGAAAAATGCGCTTGCTTTGACATCACTGGACTACAGCATAGAGATGCGATGAACTGTTCTTTTTAAGAAATAGTTACGACTGTAACTGTTTCATTAACAAAGCTGTTCCAAAATGACAGTTTCAAAGAAACAATGTCATAAGAATATGTTTACAACATCAGTGCTAACTGTTCCAAGTGTTCGAACTGTTTTAACTTCTCATCCTGTTCGCGAACATGTTTCAAAGCCCTTGATTCGTCTTTAAATCTGGTGTTCAGTGTATTATGACGACGAAAGTCATTTTTCGTAGGTTACTGTTAAGGGTGCAGTAAATAACTACAATTCAAAATGAATCGATTTTAGTAAAAATAATGCATATTACCCTAGGAGAGTTTAATATCAATGACATTTAGCCGATGATATTTTTCGCGGTATATTAATAATTAACACTATGTTAGGGCACCATGAACATATTCTCCATCAATGGACAGCTAATAATTAAGTTAATATCAGATTTATTAGGGGATTTGATTCGTACAATTAAATTGCGTGATCCTACATAGGCTACTGTTGCATGAAGGCCGTGTGGAACATGGATAATTATTGTATCTATTTTCGATTGGAGGTCAATGATAGCGCTACACATGGCCTTTGCAGACAGTAAAGAAGAGGAAAACTGTTTAGAAATTGAACTGTTTATCTCTTCGAATCATGTGGAACGTTGAAGTGATCACTAGAGCAGTGTAACACTCTTTGGAACAGTAGGAACAGGATATATCACGAAACTGTTCCAGCTTTTTTTATCCATCTCTACTACAGCATCGATTTTCAATCCTGATAACCCGAGTTCGAATCGCACCAGAAAAAATTGCGAATGTGAAACATTTAAAGAACAGTATCATTGAAGCTTGTGCTAAAGTCACTCCGGAAATGCTACAAAATATTCTACCCACATTCTCAATCTTCTCTTCATATATCAAGCTCTGTATATAACCCCAAAAGAAAAAAAATCAAGGTGTGTTAAATTTGGAGACCTGGCCGGCCATTCTACTGGTCCACGCCGATCAATCCAATGTCCAGGTAACTGTTCGTCCAGTCTGCTACAACATTTCTGTGGCTTAACCCACCAGAATGAAGAATGATATAAATTCTTCCCTCTTTCGATAATGTCATCACGAAAATCAAGAAATTTGTTATAGGAAAGCTTCAAATAATCACAACAATGCATTGAAACTGTCACAGGTTAACCAAACAGTAAAGCAGGAAGAGTTAATTACCGGAATTGCATAAAAATACCTTTTCCAAAACCTCCTTAATACTGTACCATGTTACAAAATATCTGTAGTTGCAGTAACTAATGTTTGTTTCAATATGACAATTATCTTTAATTAACTTCAAAATGATTAGAGATATCTCAAAACGGATTGCACCACTGACTTTTTGAGAAAATTTCACATGATTTTGAGTCCTACATGATCCCCTTTCCATTTGAAATTTCAAAGTTACATCCAAAATGGCGGCTTCTGAGATAACTGAGGGCTAGAATCGAATGTGTCACTGGTAGAGCATTTGGTCTTACAAATACTGGTAACACCTATAGTAATCGAAAATCAAGCATATGGAAGATATTTATATGGTCCCAAACTTTTGATTCACCCTGTATAATATAATATAATATAATATAATATAATATAATATAATATAATATAATATACCGAGTGCAGCATAATTGCAGTCGCCCAAGAAATCAGCAAGAACTGCTTCTAAGCAATTAAAATTTCTGACAGGAGTTTAAAGAGATTTTTGACTATGTTACATATTGAACTTCATAGACCTACATAGCTACAACAAGGCCTAAACGAGTTCTATGAATGGTATGTGATGTGAAATGAAAGTGATCTTAACAGCTACATGAACATTCTGTAGATTAATAAGACATCTTGTAAGTTAAAATGGTAGACATAAAAGACTTTGCTGGGTTGCAAGGAAGCATTCATAGGTTCGTTAAACACTATTGGCCCTATAACTGTTCATTTAGCGTCAGTAAGCGTTGCAAGAACGACCTTTAAAGCTATTGGTTCGTTAAAGCTCTCTGTAAACTATAGGTCGAAAATCGGAGCTGTAAACTGTTAACGAATCGTTAGCCGCCATATTGTGTGTATAATGCTTGTTTTTGTATCTGACAGTATTAAGTAATTTCGTGGATATGTTATCAGAAAAAGGTAAGTAAAATCCAATATACATATCACTATGAACTCGAAATTCATGTAGGCTATATATAGGAAAAGTTCTGTGAATAAAACAATTTTATTACTATTATAGAATCGTCTGACATTTGAATGAATAATTTACCAATATCAAATTTGGAACAACGCAATTTCATTTTTTTTAACTCAGAAGAAGTCCTTTTACATCCGTAAAAGATCACATTCTGAAGACATTTCATTGGTGAAGGGAAGGGGAGATTGATGTAATTGAAACTGAAAATATATCTTGAAGCTAACATCTTTCTCCGAACAATTTGGCATATGGCACCATACACTAACCAGGGACCATACTGTTGCAACGCGTCTCAGGAAAAGTGTTTTGTTTAACAAAAGGTGACGTTATGAGCAGTAGTAGGGCGTTCACAAGTTAACTTGTGCCACTCATGGTCACAAGTTCACATGTTTCTGCATCCGATGATGAAATAATAAGACCCCAACAGCTTCATATAGGCAAACTCTAAGCCTGCTCCCATGCCGGCATTACGTCCTGTCAACGCTAATTTATAAGTTCCATCATTCAAAACTTACTCGCAAGCATTAATTTCCGTGCAAATGGCCTTGTCAACATACTGGGCAGAAAAAGAACAAATCGATTCTCAAATAATCTTTTTGCTTACTTTCGTAACATCAGATTCTTTCATCATAAGAATGGGAAAAGTCTCACGTACCACTCAATAGGGTTTGCTTCTCGTCGGGTAATAAATAACATAAAAGTTATTAGTCCACAAATTCCCTTTCAGTTTTTATTATAAGCCCATTTTAACTCCTTCACATATTTGAGTGTAATTGAAGACATTATTACAAAAACAGCCCTAGTCATTTTTAATTAAATTGAGTTAAGGACAAATTTCGTCGTTGTTCCTGCAATAACTCCTATGTGCAAAATATAAAAATTTTCAGTAGGAAGAAAAAACACATTTGAAGAGTACACTGCAAGAATGATTTATGTCATTTTCTCGTCGAAAATGAACCAAGACTGTCAATGCATAGCTTAAGACATGTAGAATGTACATAGAGAGTTATATGGCATTAACACTGATAGTCATTGTCAAGTAATGATCGGAAAATCTCAGTTAAGCTTTGAGCGCTAAACATTTCAACTTTCAATTGGCTCTCCTGCAAAATGTATTCCAAATGACATCCATCATTCTTGCAGTGGACTCTTCATTTATCCATGACCTTAACAGAAAAACATGCGTTTACCAAATACTTTTTCGTTTGTAAATTAGGCTTTTATTCGACATTACTTTATTCCACTAGTGAAATAAATACTTTACCTCACAGTTTAAACTTTACTTCACAGTTCATTAGTATTTTCCTAGTATGCGGGCACACACATATACCAAATATCTTACTATAATAATACCGGACAGCTGTATACTAGCAGCATTGGCGTCAGTGCGAAATATCGCGGATCTGACATCTAGCGGAGCGGGATGGCATTACGTCCACATATACAAATATTAACATAGTGGTATTCGGACTATTGTTTAAAACGTGAGTTACTAATGTGGAATAATATATGAAACACTTAAGAAATGTTGAATAGTATTTAATGTAAAATTATTATCTCATATCAAAGCTGCATATTATGAGAAATATTGTATACTTCATATTACTTTCCGTAATTAATTGTTACATTTTTTTTTTTTTTTTTTTTTTGGTTTAGTGAGACAACATGAGTTCTGATATTAGGAATGAATTTACAGTAATGCTTTATATACGCATTGCTGTCAACTGCAAAAATAAAATTGATAGTAATCTGATGCTTGCAATAATTAGTAAAGGCATATGGACAACAATTAAACTCAATTTGTTAAAACTTTAAAATTTCCGATACATTTTAACTCCTATTCATTTATTAGGTCTAAATAAAAAAGCTAATTTGTATTTTTCTATCAACATAAAGACGGAGGAATTAGGCCTACTGAAGAATGTTGTTGACTCACGTTTTATGAACTGTCGGAAATCGAAAGTACGATTTGGAGCAATTTGTAATGCTATAATTTTGTAGCAATTATAAACAGCACATATACACCCTGACATTTTAACACAGCACTAATTAATAAAACTATTAACTAGCCAAGCAACAAATACATTGCAGTTGATTACAGCTTGTTTCGCGAGTATCACCACACCGGCCGCTTAGCTAGCAGCACCAGCGTCGTTCGCACGTAAAACTGCTAGCTGTCCGGTATTATTATAGCAAGGTATTTGCCTATACTTTTCCATTCGACTATTACTGAAGAAGTTACTAGATGTCACTACCTCTACTTATTTATTACCATTTCTTAAATCTCCATACACTCAATCTCCTTCTAATTTCTCTATCTACTAATACTACTACATTGTAATTTGTGCACTGCATTCATAGGCTATCTAATATGTATTTTAAAAAATTATTAATTTACCTTTCGGGATGCGAGGGAACTTGAACCTGTGAAGTTGGGCTTATAGGATTTAATACCAACCAAGAACAACACGCCTTAGTTAACTGAGCTAAACAGACACGATGATTAATTACGTTTTAATATTCCTCTTAAATTTACAGAAGTAAAATGTGAAATTATTTTAATCACATTAGTCGCGTGAAAGCTTCCAAATAGTCACTGAAACTTGAAAAAGATGAAAATACATGTTTAAAATGAAAAAAAAAAAAAACAAATATTAAAATTCTATAATTGAGGACATAACTGCAATATCCCCATAGGCCCTTTTACCGGAGAATGTATAAATCGATTCTCCGTAGTTTCTTTGTTATATAGTGAGGGTCACATAAGAACAGTTCCTAAACAGCAAATATTGCCGTCTTGTCAGTGTTGCCAACTGTTACCAGATATCACACGATCCTTCGTACTAAATGACTTATTTACTTAACGTAGGCCTACTTTATGTTGAAAGGTTATTCTAAATAATTCAATAATTCGTAACATATTTTCGTAGGCAAACTATACGGGAAAGGGCTCAGCATGTCAAGTATTTTATCTGGCAATACGAAATTCATTGGTTTGACTAAACAATTGACTCACGAGACCTAACCTAAAAATGTATTTTGTTTGCCTACATGAAATTATTAGTACCAACTCCGAAAACTTCTGACTATAGTCTTGAATTATAACCACAATGCAACACATAAAATAACTATTATGTATTATCATTAATACTGATATTAATTAATTATTAGTGTGTTCAAATTTCACTAGCTTCCAGTAACCGGCTCAGAAATCTAGAACAATTTTAATTTCATGGAACTCCAGTACCGACAAATATTGTGGCTATTTGTCTCAGCTGCCAACATACCATTTACAAAATCACTACCATTTGTAGTATTTGTCAGTATCGAAATTCGAAACGAAGTTGGCAACAGAAAATTCAACTTGCAAACTACAAAATCACCACAATCCACTAGCATATGTACTATGTAGTAAAGGGGGAAAAATGGTTAGGTTTCACCCTTAGGGTATGAAGTAAGCTGATCCGGAGTATACCCACAAAGTTTCGTTGAGAAATGTTGAACAGTAATGCTGATAAACCTGTTTATTTTAATATATTTTACATGCCCTGCACTGTTTTTTTAAATTTCAACTCTATATATCTCAGAATAGCATTTTGGAATATGGGTCCTTATTGCAGCTACGTCCTCAATTATAATTTGTACCATAAATAATTACAGTATTATTCCTCCTATGGCAGCCGTACATAGGAGATTGTGAATTCTTATATTTTCGAAACAAAGAAATATAATTACTTATAGGAGGTATTATTATTTGCTGTATCATTATTTAAAATTTAATAATATTAAAATGGATTTGAGGGAGGTGGGATATGATGGTAGAGACTGGATTAATCTTGCTCAGAATAGGGACCAACGGCGGGCTTATGTGAGGGCGGCAATGAACCTCCAGGTTCCTTAAAAGCCAGTAAGTAAGTAAGTAAGTAAGTAAGTAAGTAAGTAAGTAAGTAAGTATCACTATTTAAGTTATTTAATAGAGCAAAAATCTGAAAATCGATAAATATCTCACATAGGAGTTATTGCAGGAACAACGATGATTTGCTACAATTTCAAATGTTTCTAGACTCCAAAAATGACACATGGCAGGTGCAATAACCACAAGGATAAACACCAGTTGTATGGAAACAGCAGTTTTCAAGTTAACCTAGATATATGTAGATCGAGGATGATACATTATAAATTTTACATTTCCTCAGTGGTTGTAATAGGAAGCTGATTTTTCACTCAACATCTGCAACACTTAAGAACTACTTACCAATCTACGCTCCTGTATTTCTTTGCGTTTCTACAGGGTGATTCACGAGGACTTACCGTCCCTTACGGATCTTATTTCTGAAGACATTCCGAGCAAAAAAAATGTTATATAAACATGTGTTCTAATCTCAATATTTTCAGAGTTACACTAATTTCAAGTTTTCAGTAAAATATCTTTTTTCTTCTTTCACCTTATTATTAAGTAGATATTGCTGAAAAAAATATGTAAATATAATAAAACAGTGGGGATCATTAATAAAATCATGAAACCTTCACTAGTACAAAGACACACAAGAATAGGCTTATATAATACCTTAGCACAGCAAGTATTAAGCTATGGTAGCGAAGAGTGGACTGTGAAGAATAAAGATGTCAGTAGAATAACAGCAAGTGAGATGAGGTTCATGAGAGCAACAGCTGGATATACTCGCTGGGATCATAAAAAAATGAGGACATAATGCAAGAACTTCGAATAGAACCCATTATGCAGTTCATCAGCAAATATCAACTTTAGTGGAAGGGTCATCTCGAACGAATGGATTGATGCGAGATTCCAAAAGCACTGTTTCATTACCATCCGTATGGCAAAAGATCTCTAGGCCATACAAAGAAGAGATGGACTGAAAATTCTAGTTTGAGACCGTAACAGGCCACTTGGCCCAATACTTGTTAGGAAGACGACGACGATATTTTTTCTTTAGTTTTAAGGGTAAAAAAATATTACAAATAGAGAATGTACTATTCAGAAGAGTCATTCCTTTAATTGGCTGTTGTTCCGAAGCTAAACATGTGTTGTTAATTGTTTTGTACAGATTTTGTTTTTCAAGTTTTAACTAAAAATTACACCATTCTTACACAATTAACACAAAAATTGTTACGAATCATACGACTTTAGGATTTTGATACTTTACAGTTTAATTATGCATCCTAATATACAGTCTTAAAGAATTTACAGGAATGGCGTGATTTGTAACAATTGTTGTGATAAATGAGTAAGAAAATTTAATTTTGTAGTTAAAAAATCTGTACGAACCAACTATGAAATTTACAACACATTTTTAGCTTCAGAATACTAGCTAATTACAGTACTGATACTCCTGAATAGTTAATTCTTTATGTGTAATATTATTTTACCCCTAGAAGTCAAGAATAATGGTTTTTACAAAGAACTTCAAATTAGTGTAATTCTGAAAATATTGATATTGGGGAAATGTTTATATGATATTTTTTCCTCAGAATATCTTCGGAAATAAGCTCCGTAAGGGACTGTAAATCCTCATGAATCACCCTGTATATTATGGAATTTAATCACTCTGATTATTCAAAATTTATACTATTTTTTAATTTTAATAATGAAATTGTTTAAAAACACAACAAATCGCCCAAGAAATTTAAGGTGGCTGTTATATGATGATGTTTAAAACTTCTACAATTTTCATCCAAAATTTCTTAAATTTAAACTACCTAAACAGGTCTACAATATTACTATCAGTAGAAAAGTTGGTTCCATTAGGGCTAATAGTTTTGTAATTATATTTTTCAACTATATTTTATATTGACGTCACTAATAAGTAAGGTTCGGATAAAGTATTACTCGACCAAGGCCAGTGGAGTCCTGTAGCCCGGAGCCGTGGCGTTACTGCTCCTGCGTTAGTAATACCGCATTGCGATAGTTCACATTACGTCCGCGGCTGCACTCGCCTCGGTCCGTGCGTTTTGTTTACAAACATTAACTAGTTGTCACGTGTCCCTCAGCCGACAGTAGTGACGACGTATATGCACTGTCCATTCACTGATGTTTTAACTATGGGTGAGGAGCGCTCTTCCTAGCAGACAAGTTTTATCCAGTGGAAGAGGGTAGTGTTACTTAATCTGAAGCAAGTCAAGATCCTATCCTATACAGTTATATAGCCTATCCTAATACAGTTACTTTATCCGAGATGCTTTATCGAAGTTCAATGATAACAACTGACGTTTACACACAGTAATTTACAAGTCTTTAGCTCGTATTTATCCTCTGTCATTTAATTGCAGCTCTTACGATCCAAAAGCAACGGCTTCATCGTAATACAAATGTCTGATACACGTATCATGTATAAGTTTTGCTGCCTGAATAATGTTCTATGTGCACCCGTATTCGGAAGCTGTAACACCAAACTGAGCAGAAAGAATCATACTTCCATAAAATGTAAAGAAATAAAAATGTTTTTTTTTTTTTGTTTTTGTTTTTATGACTCCCCCTAAGTAACTCTTACTTGTACCACATATTCGTCTGAAATTTATAGATTGTATGCATAATAATAGTAATAATAATAATAATAATAATAATAATAATAATAATGATAATAATAATAATAATAATAATAATAATAATAATAATAATAATAATAATAATAATAATAACCAAATGGTATGTCAAAATGAAACATTACAAATTCCATACTTTTATAAAATTTGATCGGGAATAAATAAACGCAATAGTCCAAAAGTAAAACAAGCAATGCAACGTTATACATGAACTCCAATAGATTAAGAATGTTGAGTTATATCTTCTAATGCTAGGGAATAATAAAGACTTTCTTAATTTTTGTATACAAGTAATACTGGACTGGAATGCTTTACCTGCAGACATACTAAAGGCTTTACCAATAACCAAAAATGTATTTAAAAATAGGCTTAAGGACTTTACTAATAGACGGTATTATATTGTACTCACTATTTAAAGGGTGTAATTGATATTTTGTTATTTGAAGTGTTGTATCAGTGAAGAAGTCTGTTGTGTCAGTGAAGTGCAAAGTATTTTGAACAGTGAAAAGTTTTTGAAGTGTTAGCGTAATCAGGATAGTATCAGTGAAATGTGTCGTAGTTCCAGTGCAGTGAGTGAGTTGACAGCGAAATAAGTATAGTGCTTTTGCAGGTATGAAGATATATTCGTGGGTTTTAGTTCGAATTTAGGGTTAAGATACAAATTAGATTTACTTTAAATGTTATTTTAAGTGATCGTGCTTCATTTAATTTAGGGTTCTCATTATTATTATTAGCATTATAATTAATTAATTAATTATTAATTGTATTTTTATTAGTTGTGTTTATTATTAATTGTCATTATTAAGTCTAATTATTTACCACTGCCATCCGTTTGCAGTGTGAATAAATACATACACACATATACATTTATTTTTTTTGTATTCATATTTGTATCGCTTATTTCAGAAACCAGCCAAACGCAAAACGAGAAAAAAATGAGTAACGGCGGCATAATGTTCTATGAGGGTATTCGTACATTTTTGTGCTGAAAACAGTCAAATGTCATCCTCTTGTAATAGCCAGGTATTACGTTGAATTTCGTGTTTAGATCAGAAACCAGTTAAGCGACAGCACTTGGGTGATTTCTGCAGTAAACTGCGGGTACATTTTGTGTTCAACTGATGGAAAAAGTGTTTTGTGGTTAGCGTAGTGTTTTTTAATAATAACAATATACCTATATCGTAGTGAAATACCTCAAAGTTCAGAAGACGAACCTGTGCCTAAAAGGAAATGAGGAGTGGTAAACGAAAACACTTATAAACGTAATACTATTCGCAATGCACAGGTAAAAGGCGAAGGCTATGTTTCTTATTCTGGCAGGAAAGTACAGTAGCACAGAAAACCAAGCCAGACATTCAGTTGTAAGTGCAAAGCGAAATGTGATTTCAACATTAATGAGGGAAGTGATAAATGAAACATGATGGTATTTTCATTCTCTTGAAAATAAAAACTCTCAAGATACCCACAGTATATTCAGACTTTGGATGAGATTACTGAAGTTAAGCGTATACGTAAAAAACAAAGGTCCAGAGCAAAAGTTGACAATTAAAATGTTAATGAAGGCACTTTTAAAAGATCTCATTCATACAATTATAATTAAAGGACTGGTGGTGTACTGAAACATGTTTGCAAGAATGTGTTTATGAAAATTCATGGTATTTCACATAACAGATTAGGGAGAATTTGTCAGTTATTGCTTGGAAATACTACCCCTAAAGACATTACACATTTTCTTTTAAAAAAATATGGGTTTTATAACAAAATCCTAAACAATTCGAGAATTATGCCATAAAAATACATTTGCATCACTCGTTTATTGCAGAAACGAGTTAAGTGAAAAAGTTTTTCGTATTTTTTACAGCTATCTGATGGGGGCAGATAAAAAAGTTAAATTTTTTTCTTCCACCATATTAATAATATCAAAAGAAGTGCTTATACAAATTTTTGCCACTCGACCGCAATTACGAGGCTGTCCAGAAAGTGATCTTCCCTGGGATTTTTTATAGAAAAAAACACAATTGCATGGAAATATTTATTGAAACAGATATAGCAATTGTTGCGCTATTTGTTAACATATTCTCCATTGGAATTGAGACATTTGTCATACTATGGAATCAATTTTAGTGTCGTAGAAGTCAACAGCCTCAGATCGGAACCAGCGTTTGACTGAGTCAGCACCTCTCTCTGTCGATCCCATGATATCAGAAATGTCTCATTTCTGATGGCAAATATGTTGAAAAATAGCGCAACAACTGCTGCGTCTGTTCCAATAAATTTATCCGATGAAATTGTGTTTTTTCTGTTAGCGACCCTTGGCGAACTTATTTTTTACGACCCTCGTAATTGCGGTCTAGTGGCCAAAATTTGTATAAGCACTTCTTTTGACATCATTAACATGGTGGAAGAAAAAAATGTAACTTATTTATCTGCCCCCACCAGAACGTAAATTAAAACGCATAAAACAATTTTCCTTAGATAAAAAAAGTATTTAAATACAAGGTGTATCTAAATTGGTGTCAAATACACTGACCGGCAAAAAAAACCGATCACTTGAAAAAAATACTAAAAATCAAGTTTAAATGTAAATTATGAAGTAATCTCAGAAATAACATAACTGTTATCGTACTAAATTTAAAAATTACACTTTTATGGACTTCTGACATGTAAATTCACGCCTTTCACCCCAATAAATCTTCGGTTTATCGCCTAACAACGAAGGAGTGTGTTTCTGTGCTGAACATGTGGGGTAGGTCATCATAAACATTTGAAGAGGTTTTATTGCTTCCCTTCCTTTTTGAAAATGAATAACAACTGTCGAAAATGGTTTGTTTGCCATTTCGTCAATTAATTTAGTTCAGACAATGCCTCTGTCACCCCAAGACGTTGCCAGAGCTATCGCTGTCATTGATGACGGACGCAGGGGACATGTTCCTAACACCAAAACACTACAAAAAGTTCATATGAACATTGGTCTCAAAATAATTTATTTCAGAGTTATAAGACAAAATTTAATGTAAAAAAATTGCTCGGAGTGGCTTCCTCCTGCTTCGAAGTAGCCCCTAAACCTGCGTTACATGCTCTGACGTGCTCTGTTGAAAATTCCTGGAGTGTTTCGTATTTCGTGAAATCCAGTTTGGATACGTTCTCAGAATATCAAAAATGAGTACAGGAGTCGCATAAACCAGGAACTTTAATGTCCCCAGACGAAGAAATCCATTGGATTCAAATCAGGCGATCGAGCAGGCCACGCAATGAATCCCCTTCGACCAATATATCTTTGGGGAAATCTATCATTAAAAAAAATTACGAACTATCAGGCTGAAATGAGCTGGAGCAGCATCGTGTTAAAACACATTCGTTGAATGACGTCCAGAAGCACATCATCAATTAAATGATGCAAATCATTTCGTCTGTTCACTCACAGAATACATTTTCTTCTGATTTCTTTGCTCTACAAAATACAAACAAACAAAACAATCAGCGGTCAATGAAGGGACAAATCCTTTAATAACTCCTTAACGAATGGTTTTCAGACCCATGTTCTTATTAACTTTTTAAATTGTTTTGATGTTAGGAATACGTCCCCGAAATATTTGACACCAATTTAGATACACCCTGTATATACTACTTTCAGCAAAAAATATATATATATATATATATATATTAAAACCACTACCAAACCATTTAGTCTGATTTATTTTAGACAGTTTTTTTTTATTTTCCCACAAAACGAAACTTCAACGTGCTCATAATTTGTGTGTACGTTTTGTAAGCAATTTTCGTAAATATGATCATATTATCCCATCCCTGGAAGCAATAGGTTGGCTTAAACTAGATAAGAAAATAAATTTACATTCACTCCTCTTTCTCTTCGAAATCTTGAACTGTTCCATTCCTTCGTACCCGTCGTCTCGCTTCACTTACCTTTCTTCCCACCATACAGTAATCTGAACACACGCTCTCGCACCTCCTCATACCCATCCTCTTCCACAATAGCTCTGCCAAGACTCTGGAATTCGCTATCTGCTAGCATCAGGGACTGTCGAAATAAAATTAAATTCAAACGCAAACTTACTAGGCACTTTGCCAGTAATTGATGTCTTGTAAATAGTTTCCTTAATCTATCACAAAATATTCCAATATCCAGTAATTTCATCACTATACAATTTTGTTATTCTAGGTTTAATTTGTAATTCAGTAAATATAAAATATTCTTTGTTTTTCTATGATAAATTATCTAGCTTTAATTAGTGAGGTAATCTTTTCGTATTTTGATTTTTATTGTAATTGTAATTGTAAATTTAATACTAATTGTAATTCTGTTTGTAATTGTAATTGTAAATTTAATACTAATTGTAATTTTATTGTTCATATTATAGTTGGAATCTCCTGGTAGAGGAGCAGAGAAGGCCTGACGGGCTTATCTCTACCAGGTTAAATAAATACTAATACTAATTGGCTAACTTGGCGCTTGACTGGTTTCTGAAATAAGTGAGTCATTTCTCATAAATTGAGTATTTGCTTGTTAAAAGGCTTATTATTATTATTGTTATCATATGAATGTCAAATCTTATGTAATGTCATTTACAGAATTTTTCTCAATACCCCATAATCAATAAGTAAAGTTCAATAGTCGAGTATAAGAACATGGAGTTTAATATTGTCCATAGTTGGAACTAAAACATATCGATTAATAGGTTGCGGTGATACAGGCTATCGGAATTCACAATGTTCCTAATTGCTAATACATTCTTGTTACTCAGTAAATTGCAGCGCCGTTCCCAGCAGCATGAGGTTCTGGCTCCGGACCCGGATGTTATTCACTTGTTCACTCGCGAATATGTTTGCTTGCGGTTAGATCACCAACTCATTGAAGAAGCACTAGGATAGAAAAAGAAGAAAACAAAATGTAAAACGGAGAAGAAGTTAGCAAGTTGGGTTGTCTACTGCCGCCATCTCCAGGACAGAACAGACTTCGTGACCTCGGCTAAACAAATTGCCTGAGCTGGGAGACGTATTTCTGTTCTCATCGCAGAACAAACTTGTGGCTTACCTGTTTCCTACACACCACTCCCACCTGCTAACACACAGCCCACGCTTGGATTATGAGTACAACGCATCCAGATTACATATTGAGCAAGATAATTGTAGACGTTCTCATCTAGATTACGTGTACACACGTGTATCAACGGAAGGTTATGAAAATATGGCACTTTAATATATGGGGATAAGCAGAGAAAACTAAAATTATCTACCTTCAGTTAATACCGTAGCTATCTTCATAGCATTAATTTATAATTAAGGTTAGAATGTCAAAAAGGCGACGTTAACGCATTAACCTGTACATTACTAAGATAGGAAGAACCAGCAATCTGTGGGCTGTAACATCAGAGAGGATTTCTTGAAAGTTGAAACTATGATTAGATCATGACAGCGGAGGCGATACTGGCTGCATGGGATATTAATTTAGGCATATAATTCATAAGTCAAGTCAACTGTGTACAAGTCTTAAACCTTACAAGGATTAAGTCTGAAATAAGGAACTAGTTATGGACAGAAATTATCTTATTCAACAGGGATTTCGACTTATCTTATTTTGTTGGTGATGAATAAAGACGAGAATTTTATGCAAATGCAAGTTTTTATAGGAACACAGGACATAGTCGAACTTAATACTTATCCATTTCATTACTTTCCGGTTTCAAATATGTGTACTTTTTCTGTGCATATTTGCATGTTTTCACATTTTTGGGAATAAAAACAAAGCAAAATGCATATTTAAGCAATTTTTAGCTTAATCTTGCATAAAATATACATTACATTCAGTTTAAATGCATGTTTTAATGGTTTTGAGTGGACACCTCAGTTTCTAGATTTTTATGCATCTTATTTTAGCTTCAGGAATCAGGATTGACGAGGGAAAAGAAAGAAAAAAAATATATAAAAAAAATAACAAATAAAAAAAAATAAAATGTTCAGATTTTCACAATACTATGTCAGAGGGCCTTTCCCTGGACGGAAGTTCACTTTACCGACAACTCTCTACAGACTGCATTTCATAATTGGATTTATTATGTTGGATATTTTGAGAATAGTAGAGAGGAAATATAGCAGGTTCAAGGAAACTACCGACAAATAACTTATATCAAAAGCACTCTTTTTCAGGGAGGTTGTAAATACTCTCTCTTTCTTTTCCAGTACCAGTAGCAATTTAGATTCTTCTAAAATTGTAATCTTTCGCTAAACTGTCTTTGCAGTGTGTGAACCTCCTAAGTGGTTAATGTATCTGTTTATTCTTTTGCGTGTGTTAATGTGGTTCTAATATGCCTCCAATTAAAGGTTCCAAAAGTGTACTCTTTGCACAGTGGATTAAAGGAAAGGATTTTATTAGATCATATGGAGATATCGAATTCTGCAGTTGTTGCATTAAAGAGGTAAGCACTGCTGTTCTGTTTCCGAATATTTTCTATGACAGTTGTTCTTTGTAAAACATTACAAAACTTCTTTAAAATAAACTGGACAAGGTTATAAACACGATCCCGGATTACGGATTTTTTTTTTTTTTTTTTTTTTTTTTTTTTTTTTTTTTTTTTGTGAAGAAGGTTATTTGTGGCGAAAACTTGAATGAAGAGTTTGACCTGACATTATCACAGATATGTTCATTCAAGTTTGGACCCAGATCTTCTTGCCATCTAGAGATATCATTCTTTGTCTACAAAAACATATTGACTGACAAGCACAGGAACCTCACAGAAACCAATTTAAAGATATTGTTAGTCGTTAACTGTGCAAAAAAAAAAAAGTGGAGTGAAATAAGAAATTTGGAACAAAAATGAAAGTGCATATTTTAAATTATTTTTCGCTTATCATGCATGTTTCATAGTTTGATAGTGCATGACTGCATGCATATTTTGGGATTTTATAGTGCATAAAATTCTCGTCTCTAGAGATGAAATATAGAACATATGAGGTTTCAAAAGGTGAACTGAAAGGAAGAAGTGTATCCTGTTCATTGGAGTTGTAAGAAGTGCGTAAATAAATTCAAACAAGTCGGTTTATTACATTTCTAAGACAGCAACGTCTATACTGCTCTCCTAAGCCACAAGGACGTATCTGAAGAACTTAAAACTTTCGAGTAATGAACAATTTCTTAAATTACATACCGCATCCATTTTAACCACAATGTTATGTTTTTATATCACACATTGACAATTATAATTTTGTAACTAATTACAGTAATTTTTTGTAGGAATATTAAAGTACGATTTTAAAAATAAGTTGTGGCTATTTTGCTTAGCCAATTTGGTGATAAAGTAGCAAGCTACGAGTTACAAAAGAATAGAGTAATACATTATTTATAGGTCAATACGAGTTAATGTTTGGCATTGCACTAAACAAACACGTTTAAATAAAACTTTCACTGTTACATTTCTTAATAAAACACGGGTGTGTGATGACAAAAACCAATTTACTCTTTACTAAACAATTATTATGATGTAACAATAGCTTAGTATGAGAAACACTTTAAATGTATGAATTAGAGTACTAGTGTATGATTAAAACATAAGCAAAATTTCCTTTTAATGTTAACAATAATTGCAATAGGTATTAATCAATTTTATGCACCATTTCAGTTCTTTAGTTTGCCGTAGTTCTCAGAACAATTTAAATAAACCGTTCGCTGTTACATCAATAATAAAGTAGTTGTGTACCTACTGTATACAAAAACACAAAACAAATTTACCTTCTAATATTAATAATGGGATGAGGATATAAATTTTTTGGTGAAGAATATGCACTTCGGTACATCATAACTTACAAATGGCTTTAAAGGAACCTGAAGGTTCATTGCCGCCCTCACATAAGCACGCCATCGGTCCCTATCCTGTGCAAGATTAATCCAGTCTCTATCATCATATCCCACCTCCCTCAAATCCATTTTAATATTATCCTTCCATCTACGTCTCGGCCTCCCCAAAGGTCTTTTTCCCTTCGGTCTCCCAACTAACACTCTATATACATTTCTGGATTCGCCCATACGTGCTACATGCCCTGCCCATTTCAAACGTCTCGATTTAATGTTCCTAATTATGTCAGGTGAAGAATACAATGCGTGCAGTTCTGCGTTGTGTAACTTTCTCCATTCTCCTGTAACTTCATCCCTTTTAGCCCCAAATATTTTCCTAAGCACCTTATTCTCAAATACCCTTAACCTATGTTCCTCTCTCAGAGTGGGAGTCCAAGTTTCACAACCATACAGAACAACCGGTAATATAACTGTTTTATAAATTCTAACTTTCAGATTTTTTGACAGCAGACTAGATGATAAATGCTTCTCAACCGAATAATAACACGCATTTCCCATATTTATTCTGCGTTTAATTTCCTCCCGAGTGTCATTTATATTTTTTACTGTTGCTCCAAGATATTTGAATTTTTCCACCCCTTCGAAGGATGAATCTCCAATTTTTATATTTCCACTTCGGTACATCATGGTTTAGTTTAGTTTTGAAAACATTTTAAATAAAACGTTCGCTAGTAGCCGCAACTAATGAACTACTAAATCATGACTAAAACATACCCAAAATTACATTTTAATATTTACCATTAGGCCTATTATTATTATTGCGATAGGAAATAGTAAACTTATGGAACACCAGTTTAGTTTTCTTCTGAAAGTGGAAGATTTTCCCAAAATTGCAGTTGATTTAGATTTTTCCCAAGCAGTCGATCAAGATTTTTAGGAGTATTTTTCTTCTTTTCAGCTAATATACATTTCACCTAATTTTATTTCATAGCCTTTGGCAAGATATTTGATTTGGTGATTTTTGAGGTCAGCAAGTATAGTTCTATATGTGGCTCTATATAGAAATAATTTTTTTTTCATACTTCGAGTTCCTCTGTTGAACTCCACTTCAACCATGTCGTATAAGAATGGCGTAGGCGAGATACAACTGAGTATATATGAAGATGAATAGTCTTTCCATATAAAATATGCAGGAACATTGCAAGTACCTCAGGGTGGGGTGATGCACGTTTTACAACTTCAACAAAAATCTGAAAAATATCACAGTTTGTTGCAGGGGTGTAGTTGTGGCAGGGCGCTCCCGCGGTATTTTTTTCTGAAACTAGTATGCATTATAAAGTAGTATTACTACTTCGTATAAATATATATTCAAACATGCCTCCATACTCGTCTGATATATATTTCTTGATAGCTGTGGCGTGAGAAGTGATGCGTATTATATTCAAACACAGAAGCCTTTGAAGAAGACAAAACAAATTTAAGCGCAGCGTCTCTTAGCATTACTCGACAAGGCGAGTGGAGCCGCGGGCGTAATGTGAACTATCGCGATGCGGTATTACGAACACAGGAGCAGTAGCGCCACGGCTCCGGGCTTCAGGACTCCACTGGCCTTGGTCGAACAATAACTAGGCCTACAGTATGTTGCACATGTAATAGGCCTACGCTCCATGCACTGTTCAGTAGAAGGAGACTGCTTGTTTCTTTCACGTATTATTAGATAATGACTGGGAGATTTAAACTATGTAACTTTATTAACTGTGATTTCTCAACCATAATGCAAACCATGCCTACCCAAATATAATGGATGACATTGTCAGTTTATAGTGCATATAAATCCGAGCGCTACTAAAGTAATAAGTAGTCCTAATAATAATTACAATAAGTTATAATAGTAGCAATAATAATAATAATAATAATAATAATAATAATAATAATAATAATAATAATACATTATTTACCTGCGCATTTAAGCCTAAATACAATATCCCAGCCTCTTATCCGACCCTTCACCTGCGCGCTTAAACCTACATAGGATTACAATACCCTAATTTTTTTTGTACACCCTCTTTCTCAAACAACTTTCCTCAGTCAACCCTAATTCTGGTATCTACGTAAAGATTATTTCTTGGTCCTACATAATACATCTTTTATGGTAAAAATTAATATTAGAGGAGAAAAATTCGTTCCGGCGCCGGGGATCGAACCCGGGTCCTTGGTCCTACGTACCATGCGCTCTCACCATTGAGCTACGCCGAAGTTCAATCCACAGCACCGGATCGAACGAAACGAATTTCATCGAGAGTAAGTGTTACACTCCAATTCAGCGAATAAATAATCTGATATTAGAATACAGAAGATATTCAAACGAATACAAATACAGCTTGATTTAAAGCTCATTTTTATAAAATTAGGACAGGGATGCAGTACTTTAAGGCAAACAAAACGTTGGAGAGTCGGAAACAGGATGAAGGAACCCTTTTAATTGAGAAGAAATTAAACATTTATTTGGTGATTTAGTTATGCAATTAAGTACATTAGACGAAAGTCCTGATAGTAAGATGCTATTTTGATGAAGACAGTCCGATAATTCGAAATGATGTTACTTGAATTTCGTCTTGAAGTGAGGGAATGCCAGGGAAAATCCCAAACAGCTAATTTGGAAGAAAGGGCCTTTTCAAGAAATTTAATTATTTAATTACTGTTTCAGACCTTGAAAATCACATTTGAGACAGGGGCCATAGCTTGCAACTCTGTATAGTGGTAACTTAGTAGGAGCGAGAGACGGGTGTTTGAGCTTTCTCAGTGATGAGACTGATTTAAGGAACGTTCTAACAAAATGAATAGAAAGTGCAAGACTCAACCTGACCGATTTTACTACATTTGTGATAAAGTCACTATGCCAATTGAAAGTTTAAAATCACTCCATTAGCAAGGAAAATGCAAGAATATCATGCCTACTTTGGTGTCAAAATTGGTGATCAGGACAAACCTTTCGTTCGTATCTCGTGTGTGCTGCACTTTCTTCAACGCATCTGGGAAGCAAGACTAGCCTGAAACCAGGTTCACACAACAGTCTGTCAGAAGCTCTCATGGATCCTAAAAAATTCTACTTTCGCCACTGCACATCAAATGTGACCTAATGAAAAATTTTGTCAAGACAAAGAAAAAAGAGCTATTGCTTTCGCAGGTCAGAAATTTCCACGTATCAGTGAGGCCAAACTAATAGCAGGTACTTTTAATGACCTTCAAATCAGGGAGCTTGTGAATAATGCTAAATTCAATGATCATAAAAAAGATAAAGAGAGTAATGCCTGGCTTGCATTGAAGTCTATTATTAAGAACTTTCTGGGCAATCGTAGGAGCTCAGAGTACAAACATGCTGTTGAGGAACTCCTGCGGAGCTACCAGGCACTTGGTGCATGTATGTCCATAAGGATGCACTTCCTCATCTCGCATAGAGATTACTTTCCTGAAAACTGTGGGGGATAAAGAGAGGAGCAAGGCGAGACATTCGAGTGAAGGAATAGTGGTACCAGAATCGTTGGGATGTGAACATGCTTGCAGGCTATTGGTAGCAGGTTACCTCGAGAGGGATGTTCCAGATGCAAAACACGCACGAAAGTCCTTGGAAAGGTCATTCCTTCCACAATAATGATGTTCGTGTTTCAATCTATATATATATTTTACTATTTACGCAAATCTAAATCAGACTTGAAACCATAATTACTAGGGCTATGATTTTGATGACCTATAAAACATGAAAAAATGACCTAAAATCAATGCATTTCAAAAGTGCCCTTAAAAATGCTCTAAAATTAATCTTACATAATTGGCTTATTAGGAATATTAATATTTAGACTAGTAATTAAATTAAATTCTAGTACCAACATTCAAGTTTATTTAATTTTACATAATTTTTCTAAGTAGTACACTTTAATTAATTATTTTACCTGATGAGGTTCCATGTATTCCACCCCAAGGCCACTCTTATCCGGAACTAACAGGTAGGCTATAGAAGAGTCTATATTGAAGGGGTGGTTGGACTGATCCATTACGTGGGGTGTATTACGTTAAAATGATAATATTTGTGTAGAAAAACGATTAAAATAATATACAAAATAATGGGTAGTCTATTAATTGAAAAAAAATATGTAGAGAAAATATCAAAGGAATTAAATATTATTTTACATTAATAATGGGGATTTATGGCCAAAATTAAATAAAAATACCCCAAAAGTGACCGAATAAAACAAAAAATGCTCTTATGAGTTGTAAGTGGTAAAAAAATGCAAAAAAAATGCCCTAACAAATATGTTTAAAACACTCAGTTCATCACATAACATATAAATACTAAAGCAGCTATGTTTCTGGTTTACTAGAAAAAAAGATGCAATTTCATCAAAATCCTAGCCCTAATAATTACTATAGTCTACTAACTACAAGATACAATTTAATCTCTGAAATACCATCCTTTTAAAATGTGATAGCAAGAAAATCTGACCTGACTGAGCAAAATGAGTTATATTTCTGAATTCAGCATCCACTAAATACAAAAGAACAGCTATGAAAATGTTGACCTCAAAAATGACGCAGACCAGCGAGCTATTTAAGTTATTTAATAGAGCAAAAATTGAAAATCGATGAATATGTCACATAGGAGTTATTGCAGGAACAACGACTATATGTTTTAGTTTCAAGTCTACTCTGTTATTACGATCTTATAGCAAAACAGTTTAAAGTAATATTAGTCACAGAAAATATGAGAGCCATTTATTTGTCAGAGGTGTGACTGTAGCATGCATTACATACGAGTATTTCATTATACTGTTAGACTTGTTTACACGAGTGAAAAAAAAAAATAATTTAGAGAAATATTTTGACGCAGAAAAATAAAAAAAATTCATAACTCCTTGCCATCAAGTAGTTATTACTTTTAAATTCTTTGTCGGTATATCACAAGAGTGTAAATTGATTTATGGAAGTTAAATGTTGTTACTTATAGTTTTATAACATCCTGACTTGTCATTTCCTTTATCTAAGCTGTGACATGCAATTCATTTAAAATTTCTGTGGACCGAAGACGCGCGCTGGAATATTTTGTACTCTAGCATCATGGCAGCCTTCACTAGCGCGGCGCCCTGACATGACATGACACAGTACTCCGGGCTCTACGAGTCCTGAATAAAGAACGTAATATCTTCTCCTCCGCGTCTTGAGTTTGCTATGTGTATCGAAGACAGGCTGTCATCACAATCTGACAAGGGAGACGATGACGGGCCCCCAGCATGGGAGCTGCTCCTTGCTCACCTGTAGCTCTTTTATCAATGTGATGGGCACAAGTCCCTGTCGCTCGCTTTCAGTGGGAATGGGGATGACACTAGAGTTGGTCAACACGATTCTTTTTCAGAAGTCCATTCTAACGATTCTATCATACATTGCGAATCGATTTTAACGACTCGTTCACGATTCTTACCAATCTGCAATTCCAACTATTATTTTTAATCGTCGACGAGTTCACAATTCTTCCCAATCTGCAATTCCAAGTATTCTTTTTAATCGTCAACAACTTTACGATTCTTCTCAATCTGCGATTCCAACTATTCATTTTAATCGTCAACGAGTTCATGATTCATCCCAGTTTGCGATTCCAACTATTCTTTTGAATCGTCAACGAGTTCATGATTCTTCCAATCTGCAATTCCAACTATTCTTTTTAATCGTCAACGAGTTCACGATTCTTCCCAATTTGCACTTTCAACTATTCTTTTGAATCGTCAACGAGTTCACGATTCTTCCCATCTGCGATTACAACTAGTCTTTTTAATCGTCAACGAGTTCACGATTCTTCCCAGTGTGCGATTCCAACTATTCTTTTCAATCGTCAACGAGTTCACGATTCTTCCCAATTTGCACTTTCAACTATTCTTTTGAATCGTCAACGAGTTTACAATTCTTCCCAGTGTGCGATTCCAACTATTCTTTTTAATCGTCAACGAGTTCACGATTCTTCCCAGTGTGCGATTCCAACTATTCTTTTCAATCGTCAACGAGTTCATGATTCTTCCCAGTCTGTGATTCCAACTATTCTTTTTAATCATCAACGAGTTCACGATTCTTCCCAGTCTGCAATTCCAACTATTCTCTTTAATCGTCAACGAGTTTATGATTCTCCCCAGTCTGCGATTCCAACTATTCTGTTTAATCATCAACGAGTTCACGATTCTTCCCAACCTGCAATTCAAACTATTCTTTTTAATCGTCAACGACTTCACGATTCTTCCCGGTGTGCGATTCCAAGTATTCTTTTTAATCGTTAACGAGTACACGAGTCTTCCCAGTTTGCGATTTCAGCTATTCTTTTTAATCGTCAACGAGTTCACGATTCTTCCCAGTTTGTGATTCCAACTATTATTTTTAAACGTCAACAAGTTCACGATTCTTCCCAGTTTGCGATTCGAACTAGGCCTATTCTTTTTAATAGTAAACGAAAGACTTGCAGGACAATTCCCTTTGCAAATCAAGGATAGAACAGAACTTTGTACATCTCTCGCACAGACTGGCTGAGAGATGAGACATTGGATGGTCTCTTTCTGAATGGATAGAACCATTCACCATGACCTCCATTAGTCTAAAAACTTATCAAAGATAGTCTTTTCTAATTATAATTTATCAACTGAACCTTACAATCAAGTACGTTTTTTTTGCATTATTAAGAATTAATAAATTACCCACTAAATCCCGTGAAGGACAAGGGCCTTCTGACTATGCAGGGTGGCTTGTCAAGCAGTTCCCGGTTATCCACTCCGGGAATGATGGTCACTTTTGTAATGTAATAGTTTGGGATGCTGTCCGGATTAACACTGAAAGGTTCACTGTTCACTAGTCACTGTTTAGGGTGCAAGTCACTTTGTGATTAGTTTCTATTGTTGTCGGTCTTCCGCTGTTCTTGACCGTACATGGCCGAATCTTGATCTAAGTTCGTCTGCCCACCTTGTTTTTTAATCTTCCAGCGTTGCGTTTGTCAATCCTTGGGTCCCGTGTCGTAAGGATATGTGTCCACCGGTTCGCGTTGAGTCTCATCACGTGTCCTGCCGTTTCTGCCGCGTCTTGGAGATGTGTTTATCTCCTTATGTCTTCATTTTGCATTATATCTTTATTTAACTATGCAAATTTCAATTACGTATTCATTATTTTTCACACAACAAATGCATTATTTTGGACCCACTCTTAACACTTTCTTCAATCATTCATAACGTATTTGGTTCATAAGGTTTAGAAATGCTTTCTTATCAGTTGCATGTTAGTGTGTCATTTCTATCATCAGCTATTTAATACAACTTTGTTAAAAATAACGTAAATCCTGTCTATTCGCTCGGGAGCATTCGGCACGGTTCGGAAATGACCGCTGATACGTTACCTCGAACAAGTAAATAGAATCGAATCGTATTGTTGGTTACGATACCATGCCGATTCGTTACTCTTCTTTTGAACGACGACTCTTATGATTCTTTTAAATGACGATTCTTTGATATCACGAATCGATTATTACGAGTCTTTATTATTAGTCGTTCGAATAAACGATTCGTTCACGAATCGACCCAACTCTAGATGATACCCAGCCTGTCCATGATATGAGAGAGGACTGCGACATTTAAAAAAAATAATTCAGATTTTTGTTCAGTGGATTTTACAATGTTCAGAGCATCACAGTTCGGTACTTGTTGCTTCTAGCTGTATAATCTTGCTGGTTAAGAAACCAAAGTTGGACTTTAAGTAAGTATGTTCAATGTTGAACTAGAAAATGAGGAGCTTCATCTTTAAACTTTTGAAGCTGGAGTGGTGCTTTTTTAAAAACTTCTTTTTCCATCGGTTATTACTAGGCTCCGTATTCCAACTACCTAAAGACTGAAGTTGAAGACACATTGGGTATATAGTACGCCGAACGCAGGTAATGCAACGGATAAGGATATAAACAAACATGTCGTCGCTGCGTGTTCGTGGAGTACAGTCAACTCCACACATTCTGAAGCTGTACTAGTAAACAAATGATTGAGCCGTGATGTTCATTTTCGTCGTGATCTTTGCAGTGAATAATAATGTGCATTCGTAAGTTACGGAACTTGAAGAAATTATTTTATATTGCAAGAAATTCTTTCAATAGCATATGACGTTATTGGTGCATGATGAAGAGCAAGATATTCATGTTGTATGATATTTTGTGTGTGTGTTTCATTAGGATATTGCATGTCGCTCATCACTGAAAACCCGCTAATTTTCTATGTAATTTTCTAGAAATTCCCTAAAATATAGATTATGTAATGTATTAATTGGCACAGAACATCATTGTAGGCTACACAAATCCATGCTAACCGTCGAGTTAATATCTTCATAATTTTCAGATTATAATGGTACTGGTTCAACACACTTTGTGTACCTTTTGGTATTGTAGACTGCAATTTGCAGTGTCCTTCAGTACACTGTTTTTGTCAGTTTTACATTTGAAGAGTTTGAGGGAAAAACGATGAATTCACATTTCTGTTAAGGATTAGATAATGATATCATTGAGTATATAAAGATGTATTGCTGTTTCTATAGAAAATAAAGGAAAGGATTACTGTATTCATGGTGGTAGTTCTCCTTTTTACCAGTTTTCATAAGAACAACACTAAATTTCGTAGTGATCCATTGAATTAGATAATGACATCTACCTTAACAGAATTTATTTATTTATTTTTTATTTATTCATTTGTTGATGAACATAACAGGCAAAGCCCAATTACAATGTTCACGACTAACAAATTAATTTATAAAACATAAACAAGGAAAAGGAAACATACACTTATTAAAAACTGAAACATAATAGAACAAAGGGGAAGAAAAAGAGAAATTGAAATAAGGTGTGAAAGTAGCTTCAAATTAACTAAGAATTGTGACATTTATCGTTTTTCCTGCAAACCCTTAATTTATTTTACAGAATTTATATGTAATATTTAGATCCCTGGCTGAGAAGAAACTGCGTACTGAAGAATGCACTGGAAGGGATGGTGAACGGAAGAAGAGTTCGGGGCAGAAGAAGATAGCATATGATAGACATTGAAATATGAGGAGTCAAAGAAGTTTTTTTATTTCAGTAGGTTATTTTACGACGCTTTATCAACAGCTAAGGTTATTTAGCTTCTGAATGGGATGAAGTTGATAATGCCGGTGAAATGAGTCCGGGGTCCAACACCGAAAGTTACCCAGCATTTGCACATATTGGGTTGAGGGAAAACCCCGGAAAAAGCCTCAACCAGGTAACTTGCCCCAACCGGGAATCGAACCCGGGCCACCTGGTTTCGCGGCTAGACGAGCTAACCGTTACTCCACAGGTGTGGACCGTCAAAGAAGTCAGAAAATATGAAAGATAGGAGAATGTTGGGTTTACAGTGAAAGACCTGTCTTTGGGCAGAACACTAAATGAATGAATGAATGAATATGTAATGTTGTCTATATTGACAGTGAAAATATTAGTTCAAATATCTTCAACTATGTCCTGCAACATTACACGCTTGAGCATTTTATATAAGGCATTTTACCTCTGCAACGAACCTTCAATCAGCCACAAAGATGTAGATATTTAAATAATCGACTAGTAAGAGCAGTGATCCGTAAGACCAGGCTTGCAGAACTGGGCGACAATTGTGGCGTTGCGTCACTCATCGGATACGTCACTCACCCCTTCCTTCCATCCCCGCGTCATTGACGTCATAGAGGAGGGGATTTGTATTCATTGTCTGTCTTATGTATGTATGTATGTATTTATTCACACTGCAATGGGTATATACCCGGTGGCAGTGGTAACTAATTACACTCAATAATGACAATAATAAACTTATTAATTAAAAATACAATTAATGATAATACTAATAATTAATACTACTACTACTACTACTACTACTACTAATAATAATAATAATAATAATAATAATAATAATAATAATAATAATAATAATAACAACAACAGGGAATATACTAAATTAAATGAAACGATCACTTAAAATAACATTTGAAATATTCTAGTTTGTATCTTAAAACTAAGATCGAACTAAAACTCACGAGTATATGTTCATATCTGCACAAGTACCTTTCAACATTACACTCATTTCGCTGTCAACTCACTCACTGCACTGGAACTACGACACATTTCACTGATTCTATCCTGATTTCACTAACACTTCAAAAACATTTCACTGTTCAAATACTTTGCACTGCCACTATAACCTATACAGCTTCACTGACAGGAACACGTTTCACTTACACAGCACACTTCACTGACACGACATACTTCTTCACTGATACAACACACTTCACTGACACAACATAATTCTTCACTGATACAACACTTCAATAACAACATATCGTTTACACCCTTTAAGTACTGTGTATAATTACCGTCTATTAGTAAGGTCCTTAAGCATATTTTCAAATACATTTTTGGTTGTTGGTAAAGCCTTTAGTAAGTCTGCAGGTAAAGGATTCCAGTCCCTGATAGTACGATTGAGAAAAGAAAATTCCAGTGTCCGTCCTCTGCCTTCTTTCCCTCAATTTATATGAGTAGTCGTTCCTTGAAGAGTAATTTGGCGGCTGCAACCTATTTTTTATTTCTTTCCACGCAGGCTCACCTCTGTATGTTTTGAACGGTGCGCATAATCGAATTCGCGTTCTCCTGTCCGTGAGTGTGTCCCATTTTAATGGTGAATTTTTCCGACAACACTTAAGAGCCCGTTTTTGAATCTTTTCCAGTGTCTTAATATGTTCTAATCTGTAAGGATCCCAACATGCAGCACCATATTCCATTACTGGACGTACTAGTGATTTATATGCAATCTCTTTGGATTTATCAGAACCTTTTCTTAGTACCCTCATCACAAAGTGTAACGCTTTTCCCGCTGTGTCTATAACGTGTTCCCCCCAGCCGAGATCGCTGCTAAATGTTATTCCGAGGTATTTACATTTGTTAACTTCCGGAATGGTTTCACCCCCTAACGTATACGATGCGACTATTTTATTTCTTTTCCTTGTAAAGCTGATGGCTTTGCTCTTTAGAGAATTTATTTTCATTTTGTTGGCTATTGCCCAATCATTTATTCTATTGAGGTCATTCTGGAGAAGAGTAGTATCTTCATGACTTTTTATTTCCCTGTATAACATACAATCATCCGCGAATAAGCGAACCCTAGACAAGATATTAACTGGCAGATCATTTACAAAAGCCAAGAATAGAAGAGGCCCCAAGACACTCCCCTGCGGGACCCCGGAAGTAATTTCAATTGGGTTCGATAATTCCTCCCCTACCCGTACTCTCCGAGTACGACAAGTTAAAAATTCCTTGATCCACTGGAGCACTCTGAAGTCAATCCCCGTTGATGGGTAGTTTAACCAACAATATATCATGTGGGACTACATCGAATGCGCGTGAAAAGTCAATAATCACTGCATCTACTTGGCTATTGGAATCTATTCCGTCTTCTAAATCCTGACATACCGTTACTAATTGACTCTCACATGAATAGCCCCCCGAAATCCATGCTGACAGTTATGTAACCAATTTGAGTCATCCCAATGCTGCCTTAGATAAGCTGAAATCAAGTGTTCCATCTGTGGTTGCGTACGGGCCACAGATACGTCATTCAACGCCGGTGGACTGTGGACGGGTAACCAACACTTTCCCCATGTTTTCAATCCCTCTCTCACCAGTTCTGTATCCCTGCGTAAGACTATTCATTATCACTGCGTCCCGGTTTTGACTTTCTAGAGGAAGAGGACAGAGGATGCGTACTATTTTGTATGCGAACGTACCTGTACCTGCGCTGTGATGTCACATATATTTCGAATCAGGCAACCTCATTCCAGTTTATAGGTAGCTGAAATACGAAGCCTAGTTATTAATGTATCCATTTCCGGGCAGCTGCTGCAAACTTCTTCATCCACTTTATGTAAACCATGAGCGAGGCATGTCACATGTCTCATTTGTGGGTATAGCATTTTAAGCCCCTTATCTGCTTTCACCATGTAGGGGGCCGCTACAGTAACAAAGAGAAGAATATTGTGTCGTTTTACTCCATTCGGCCATAATATATTCATAGAATTATCAAATAAAACAGCAACAGTCGAATGATTTGCCATCTCTAGCACTTCACATGTTAGGAGCAATATTTCTCCAGGACTATATTCTTTCAGTGTACCAACAATCACATTTCAAAGGGTACAGAGAAAAAACGATCAAAGTAACAATTCTTATAAGGATGATGTCATCATCTAATTCAGTATATTACTGCAAAATTTATGTCTTTTTGTTATAAAAACTGGTAAATGATACAGTCATCCTTTCTTACTTTTTCATTAGGAAGAGCAATTTTTTTTTTCTGTAACTTTCATTTGATATGCACCTACCATCAACATCCGTAGTTTCATATCAATATTTTAATATCTCCCACACCACAGCTTATTTTGATCAACAACTCTTCATAACACCTAATCAAGTATATCTTTCTCAGCGTCGATTCTTTGGGAGCCGGATGTTTCGTGTTTTTGTCTAGCAAATGTCTCAAGCAGTCGCTCTTGAGCTTCTTCAATAGAATGTTCGACGAAACCATTATCTTGCAGAGATTTTTTGAAAATTCCGAAGTGTTGCTCGTTGAAGCACTGGTAGTATTTTAAAATAATAGGAGTAGCCTACTGTCGACTGCAGGCTGCCTTTTTAAACAATTTCTTTATGTTTTGCACTATTGAAATGTTGCTGCACAGTAAAACGCTTCTCCTCCGTCACGTTCACCACACACAATTTATACAATAAAATAGCTCCGTCTGTATCAAATATTTTATCGTCAAATCCTCGAATATAGCACCACAACTTCTCATTCACGTAACTCTTTACTTTAGGCATGCCGGTAAGATACTGAAGAAACAAGGAGTGACCGAGAGGGAGGAGAAAGTTACGAACACTTGAAAATTGTAAGGAAACCCTGTTTTGTTGTGTGCAGGGACAAACAATAGAAGCCTACCTGCTACTTGAAACCCCACATCCCACACTCAATGCATACTTTCTTTTCATTGCATTTCTGTGAAAATACAGGTATTTTAGAGCTTTCCTGAAAACTTTCATAGTACTGTATTACATTTCTCCAAAATATAGGTATTTTATGAGGAAACAAAGAGGAAGGCAGAAAATAGGAAAGATTGGAGAAATTTGGGTTTTCAATGAAAGACCTGCCCTTGGGCAGAACACTAAATGAATGAATGAATAGGTATTTTAGAGCTATCCTGAAAAACTTTCATAGTGTTAGACTACGTTTTACCATGTTACGGTTTAAATGAATGCATTAAATATGAGAAATGCGCAAAGTATAGCATTATGACGCGAATTTTGACTAAATATGATATAAAACTTTAAAAATGCCGAAATATCCATACAGTTATTCCCAAAATATAACGTTAATATGCAGTTTCGTTCTAAATATGCTACATATGCCACAAAATTAAAAAAAGTCTAAATATTTACATATATATGCCCAATAACAATCCTTGTGTTTTCTTCAGAATGCTTGGAATCAAGTTTAAATCAGTCTAAAAACCGAAACATTTCCATAGGAAAAAATATATGCCATAGAAATCCGCCTTAACCCATTTATGCCCAAGTTATTATTATTATTATTATTTTTTTTTTTTTGCAGTTTTGAGAAATACTTTAATATTGTAATCATAAGACTTACTAAACTAAAGAGAAAATTATTCAAAACAAATTTCACTCAGTCAGTTTGAAGAAAACCGCCGCCCCACAAATGGGGCACTGAGCATTAATGGGATGGGTGTTTTGATAATTGATATTTTTTGTAAACAAAAATGCTGTAGAGCTCTTTTTCATGTATTATACCAGCTATATAAGAAAATGATAAGCAATTCTACATTACAAACAAACATAGGCCTATTTAAGCCGTTCACCTGCTTCTTATTTTACACTTAGTTCAGATAATAGTCATAGTTTGCAACTTAGGTATGGAATTTTCCAAAGCAATGGATGTAACAGCCTACATTACACTTCCTACACTGTCTGAAGTTTGGTTGATAGATGGATAGATATGCTGATAGGTAGGCACATAGATGAGTAGGCACTAGACAGGTATGCAGGCAGGCAAATAGGTAAACAGATGGACTGACAGACTGAAGGACCACTAGACTGATAAATTTATAGACACATAGTTACACAGAGAGGTAGATAAACAGATAGGCAGTTAAATGCGTGACACTAACAAAGAGAACAGAGATTCATTGCTTCTAAAATGTGAGTGATCGAATGATGTAGTTATCTTCATGACTATTCTTTTTTTAATCATTGGGTTTGCTAATATTCTTCTCATTATTAATGTTTATTCTAATATTTACTTATGTTAATACGAGCAAATTATTATTTTATGTTAGGTTGTGCGTCATATTTCAATGTGTTAATCCGTTTATAAGTTATCCATGTCAGAGCAAGAAGTGTCGAGTAGAAAAAGTACCAAAAGTGTTCTGCTATCGGGGGAAAATTATGAATGCTGGAAACATTTACCATATGGCTTTATTCGTTTAAAATGTTTAGGCAAAACATAATATAAATTTATACATAATATATAATGATAAATAAGCCAATGGGGGGAGGATTATCCAACAAGTAAGTTCATTTTATTACCAGGAAATAGATGTCATCTCTCGCAAAGACATAAGTATTTACCTACCTACCTGTCTGTCTGTCTATCTATCTATCTGCCTATCTGTCTGTCTATCTGCATACCTATATATAGACTATATATACATATACATATATACATCATCATACACCATGCACGAAATTAGACCATTTGACCCGTTTCGGTCTTAGATAAAGAGGGTCTAGAAGTTTTTTCTGTGGTCGTCCTGGTCTTCGTTGTCCTTGTGGGTGATACTATAAGAGTACATTTGGTACCCTGTTTCGTGAAATTCTGAATACATGTTAGAGTCATCTTTCAGTATTCTGCCGAGGGCAGGTCTTTCACTGCAAACACAGCTTTCTCCAATCTTTTCTATTTTCTGCCTGCCTCTTTGTCTCCTCATAAGTTCCATACATCTTAATGTTGTCTAGGCTATCGTGTGATATCTTCTTCTGCTCCGAACTCTTCTCCCGTTCATCATTCCTACCAGTTCATCCCTCAGTAGGCATTTTCTTCTCAGCCAGCGACCCAGCCAATTCCTTTTCCTCTTCCTGACCAGTTTCAGCATCATTCTTTCTTCACCCACTCTCTCCAATACAGCTTCATTTCTTATTGTCTGTCCAATTCACACGTTCCATTCATCTCCATATCCACATTTCAAATGCTTCTATTCGATTCTCTTCACTTCATCGTAATGTCCGTGTTTCTGCCCCATACAATGCCACACTCCATACAAAACTTTTCACTAGTGTTATCCTTAGTTCATTTTTCCAGATGTTCGCAGAAAATGCTCGTTTTCTATTACAAGCTTCCTTTGCCATTGCTATCCTTCTTTTGACTTCTTGGTAACAGCTAATGTTATTGCTTATAGTGCACCCAAAGTATGTGAAGCTGTTCATTTGCTCTACTTCATTTAGAATTCGCACGTTTATCTTCTTTATTTTTCTTCCTATGGCCATGGATATATATATATATATATATATATATATATATATATATATATATTTTGTATAAGCAACGTACTCAGTTGTGTATATAAATTATATGTGTATATATACATAGATATACATATACATGTCCTTATTTATTATTTATTTATTATGTTAACCCTATTTGGTAGCTAACACATGAGGGATACAATAATTCAATGGAGACGGAAAGATTGCATAAAATATTTCTAATAGAATAGTGAAAAATTGTATGTTAGAATTTTCTGGATAAGACGAAGGATAACAGATAAAAGGAGTGGTGTCTGGCATCAAACTGAGGACAGAGAATTCAAATTTCATTTCTTCGTTGCTTCTGTAGAAATGTTGCAGCACGTAACTGATGATGTCATATCTAGAACTTCAGACGTCGCAAGTACGAAAAGTGATTACGAGATACTTGTATGGCTATGTCATAAATTTTCTTTGCATGACACAACGTGACAGAAAAATTAGTAAAGAACGTGCAGATCTTTAATTTACGTAAGAAAGTGAAGGCGGAATGCATTTATTTCTATTAACTATTTAGTATTTCCGTACCAGATGACATAGTAGTTGACAATAACTTCAGGAATTTTCAGCATCGCAATAGAACTAAATTGTTAAGAAACGCATATAATCTGTAATGAGGAAGTAAGTTAACTTTATGATAACCATACACTTAAATTTTATGAATTCATGGATTCATTCGTTCGTAATTTAATAAAAGTAAAGTTAAAATTACTTGAATAGGGTGCGGCAGAGGGATATGACGGTTTTTATAGCCCTATTGTGGGACACTCAGGACGAATTAAAAGAAAACACATATACTGGAAGTAATCTAGTAGACCCTACAAAGCAATTTATTAATGTCTGATTTCTTTTAAAAACTACATTTCGTAAGTAGCCTCCACTGCAACGAATACATTTCTGCAATCTGCTATGAAAGTTCTGCATAACTCGCCCCAGCAAAACAGGTTCGATGGCACTAATTTCGTTCCTTATGCTTTGTTTCAGCTGGATGATGATGCAAGGCTTGTTGCGATACACCCGACTTTCGAGGTAACTTCGTAGGAAGTGATTAGCTGCAGTCAAGTCAGGAGATCTTGGCGGCCAGGCAATAATCTCCAAATCGTGAAATTATTCGTCCTGGAAACAGGTTTCGCAGACAGTTCATTGAACCATGAGTAGTGTGCTCTTTAGAAAAGGAAGATCATGTATAGATCCATTATTCAGTATCAAATTACTATTAGAAAAAAAGAAGAGAATTTAGTTTAGAAACCCAAATAGCATTTTTATCGATTTTGTGAAAGCTTTTAATAAGGTTGGAAGAGAACTTTTATTTGACATTTTACAAGAAAAAAAATATACCAAATCTGCTATAACAAAATATAGTAGAAATCTACACTGACAATAAAATAAGTGTCAAAATAAACAATCGTATATCCGAAAGAAAATATGTTCATAATGGATTTAGACAAGGTTGTCCATTATCTCTAACACTACTTAATATTTACATGAATGAAATCATTTCTAAATGGAACTTAATCTATACATCAGGAATCATAATAACCAGTACCTTGACATTAGATACCCTGCTCTTTGTAGACGACCAAGTTATAATTTCCAACTCAGAGGATAACTTACAAAGAGGACTATATACATTAAATAAAATATTATCAGATTTTGGGATAGAGATTTCAGCACAAAAATCAAAAGTAATGGCATTTTTGGGACAAGATCCAATCAGAAGTAAGATAATACACAATAACCAATGCCTAGAACAAGTACAAAATTTCAGTTATCTGGGTTATGAAATATCTTATCAAAATAAAAAAGATGTGAACAAGAAAATCACCAAATTTACACAAATTTTAGCAATAATAAATAATACATTAAAAGCTAAATTGGTACAAAAATCCACAAGAATAAAAATATATAATACTCTAGCATTACCCTGCCTTTTATAAGGAAGTGAGATTTGGACATTAAGGAAAAGAGATATGAGCAGAATCAAAGCAACGGAAATGAAATTTCTCAGACGGACAGCAGATATACTCTTTTAGATCGAAAAAGGAATGAAGAAATATTGGAACAAATAGAAGTAGAGTCAGTAGAAAACAATAAACAGATACAAACTAAATTGGCTACACCATGTAAAACGAATGGGCAATTCAAGAATCCCCAAAATCATGATGCAATATCAACCCAGAGGACATCGACGATTAGGAAGACCCTATAGAAGACTGCTATATGGGGCCGAAACAGGTCTACACAGGCCTAATTCGTGACGGATAATGATGATGATGAAGAACTTTCGAAGGACTGAGTTCAGATTTGAGGGCTCTATGGTCACAGATATCTTATTCTCCTGGAGGCGCTAAATCGCCTAGATGTTCTGCTTTTCTTTGCACCGAAATAGACTGTCACACAACGAGCCTCACTGTTCGAGTGAAGCCATAGATACAAGCTGGTTGTTACATGTCTCACACAGTAGTCTGAAACCCAGAAAACACAACATATGCAATAGAAATATACACAGATGAGAGCAAATCAGAAGAGAAAGTATAAGAAGCAGGAGCAGCAATATTTCAACATGAAACTCTCATCCTTCATTTAAAGTATAAATTACATTCAAAATGCTTAAATAACCAAGCAGAACAGATGGCCATCTGGAAAGCTCTTCAAAGAATGGAAGATCTACTGAATGAAGAAAGAGTCGCTGCTGTATACACCGACAGTAACATTACAGTAGCTTTATTGAAGGAAAATAGAAAACATAAGACACTAATTGAACGAGTGAGTGGAAAAAGGATAACATACCAAAAAAATTGAGAAATTAAACTGAAATAGCGATTTTATAGATTTTTTGCTTAAGCTATCCAATGAGTGTAAAAAGAGGACATGCCAGTTTCATATCATTATTAAAATCGGCATTGAAGCTTTAGTTGAGTGGAGGAAGGATAACATTCCAGGAATATTACCTTTTTTCTACTCGATATTGCATTGGCATAACTCCGAGGTCACAGTTTTCTGCCATGTGACAGAACAGTTTTAGTCATTAAACAAGTTCAAGGATTAGATCGGATTTACTCTCCAAATATGTAAGATGACATCATTCGAAATGCCAGGAAACTCAACCCCCATATCAAATAAAGAGGCTTCAAAACAACCAGGTACTAAATTTCAAACACTGGTGGCTTCAGTATCTCAAGAAAATATGTAAAGATATTGAAATAAAAACCTCACATTCAACACCAGTAAGTACAGGCAACTTATATTCACTCAGAAGATGGAAGGCTGTGTCGAGACTTCATAACAAGATCATGTGCAGCATATCACGGGAAACTTAGAATCAACATTTAAAAGTTTGAGGACATCTCAAAAGTCACTCACTACTTACCTGATGAGTATAACTCATTCTATGAAGACATCCTAAGCATCGAACTTCAAATACAGTAGACCAGTGATGTCAAAGCAAACGCATTTTTCTGACTTTGACGTCGTGCGCGGGCAGCAAGCGCTAAGTATGGAAAGAGGAAGGGTTGTGTATATGAATAATCAACCTGTCGGATTAAGAAAGCAGTGGTGCACAAACTTCAAACGGAACGTGAAATTTTATGTCGTTATTTTTATATGGCTTCTTTCTGTTTAATATTATCTATATTGTCTGTAAAATAAAAGTACTAACACTGATTTCTTAATATTGCATTTGTGTTTTAAATCTTAATAACATAATAGAGAGTTAAGACGGAATATTCACTTAAATTCCATAGTAGTATAAAATTATACTGTATTAAGTGGATGAAACACATCATTCATAAAGAAAGTGATATTCCAAAGAAAGAGATTGAGTATGACATGATAAGTTGAAATTTATAATGATGGTATCTTTAGCCTTACAAATGTAATCAATAAACTAATAAAAAAACTATAGTAAAGTACAAAGCAAAGTTATCTAGATACTGTATCTGTTTTAAGTGTAACTAATATTACGTAACAAAACTCTTATCGCATTATTCTTTTAAGATAATTAGTAATAGCAACTTCCTATCATCAGAATATTAAATTATTTTCTCGAAATCTGCTGAAGCTATAGAGCTAACATTTTACAACACATGGGTACGTATCTTTTGCTTATGATGTAATAGTAGTCGCTATGTTAATTCATTTCCTTACAAACAATTTCCATGCGAATATTTTCAAAAATTTCAATACACTATCTTCAGTAATACGTATATACGGTATATTAGATTTACGAAAACATGCTGTAAGGCTACTAAATAAATAGGCCTATACCTGAAAATTTCACTTTTCTATACGAAGAGTTGAGAAAATATTTCTTTGGAATAAAAAAATCAAAATTGTGAAAAATGAGCATTAAAATTAAAACTTACATTCTTATAATGCACTTATACTGCTCAGGCAAATCTAAAAATTAACATGGATACAGTTTTAATAAGTTCTCTTCCCTTTATCTATTGAATCAGTGCTGGCCATCCCAGAAGATAGCTCGACCAAGCGGCATATACCACCTCTTTCGTCTGTTTCTTTCCTTTCCGCTGTAAAGCGCTCAGGCTCTCCTGGGTTCTAAAGCGCGCGCTTGCTCCTGTGGGTATCAATTGACATGCCTGCAGTAGACAGTGATAAGGATGAATAAAGACTCAAGTTATGGTTATCATTGTATTCAGTAAAACCATTTATTTAAATGTCCGAGAAGTGTATGTGTAAATTCTGTACCACGTCCTGCAGTGTACTAAGTGCCCGAAAACAGTGACCGAACTTACCACCGAAGACTAACAAACAACCTATGCACACTTGTGCGCATTTTTTCTTTATGAAATGTTCTATGTAGTAGACTATTAAACATTTCATGTCACAAAAAAAAAAACATTATAGTTAACAATTTTATCTATTGTCGAAACATTAAGTGGAAAAAAGGATAATATTCCAACACATTTCATTAAGAATAATTATGAAACAAATACGTATTTGACTTTGAGATTGTTCGAGTGAACACTTATTGGATAGATCTACAATTGCCTAATAGTAACGTTTCCAATAGAACCCTTAGCATTTTCTGTGAACTTATTTTTTTGCTTGTCCACAAACTAGGGAAGTTGGAATGTTATCCTTTTTCCACTCACCCGTTCATTATTGATAGCATTCACAATACCGTTATTGAGTTACAAAAATGTCACTGGACTATTCACTTCCATATTGGTAACACTAATAACGAATTGGCTGACAGACTAGCGAAAGAAGCTTCAGGAGGAGAAGATATATTATACAAAAAATCCCGAAATCTACAATTAAATCAGAAATAAAAGACTCGGGTCTGGAGGAATGGCAGACCAGATGGAACAGTACCACAAAAGGAGCAGTGACAAAATCCTTCTGTCACTCAATTAAAGAGAAGCTAAAAGCAAAACTCTCAGCAACGCCAGAATTCACAGCCATTGTGTCACGTCACGAGAAAAACGAATTCTACTTATTACTCGACCAAGGCCAGTGGAGTCCTGCAGCCCGGAGCCGTGGCGCTACTGCTCCTACGTTCGTAATACCGCATCGCGATAGTTCACATTACGCCCGCGGCTCCACTCGCCTTGGTCGAGTAAAGCCTTGGTTTTTCTGAATCGACGCATGCGACGTGAGAGATACGAGACCCGCTTCGCACAAATCAGGACTACACGAGAGATTGCTAGAGGTTTCTATAACTGCGAGGTGTGCCTTCATTGAACCAATAGGTGAATTTTAAATGACACATTCCAGAGTACAAGTAAATGGGTACTTTACGCAACCAATTAAACTTCAGAGTGCTGTAAGACAAGGTGGCCCACTGTCCATGTTACTGTACTCTCTTTGCTCAGAACCGTTGATTAGGATGCTACAGGCTCATCTAACTCGTTACATACCGCAGGACAATTTATTTTCAACGATAGCATATGCTGATGACAGTGATACGATTAAGACACCCCAAACAAATGGCAGACCTTCAACGCATACTTAGGAGTTACGAACTAGCATAGATGCTAAAATCATCCTTCAAAAATCCACGTTATTACCACTGGGGAATTGGCCTGTCGACAGATCTTTCGCTGAGATACCCATAAACGATCGTGTCAAGATACTTGGGATGATTATCCACCCAGATATGCAACAAATGCTGGAACTAAATTGGACACCATTGTTGACGCACATACGATATACTCTAGCTCAACATAAATATCGAAATTTAAATTTATTTCAGAAAGTCTGGCACATCAACTTATTTGTCCTTTCTAAGTAATGGTATCTCAGTCAAGTGTTGCCCTCGCCTGTAGAGATATCTCAACGTATTGAACTGAGTATTAATTACTACTTGTGGTCCGGGCATTTGTATAAAATAGCTAAACACAATTATGGAAACCAATAGAAAAAGGGGGACTGGGTCTATACTGGGTTCAACAAAAATGTCAGGCCCTGCTCATAAAAAGTATATTCCGGGCATCAGCCACAATAACCGATAGTTTATCACAACATTTTATATTCAGACGAATTAGGACTATAATTGAAAACCTTCCAACTTCCGTGATACAGAATGCAAAACACATCACAACCAAGGATATTTACTTATATTTATCGACACTAAAAAATAATCCTGTTGCAATAATGATGAAATTTCCTAATTTCAATTGGCATAGAATTTGGAAAACCTTTAAAATATCAACGATACCAACGGAATGGAAAAGCAGTGCTTACAAATGTATAAATGACATTATACCAACTGAAGAAAAAAAATATACTCATAATATTAGTAATTCTCCACTATGTCCAATGTGTGGTAACATAGACACCTTACATCATAGACTGACTATTTGTGTACCAAATTTATGGACATGGATATACAGTACCATTCAAGATGCAACGAAAATAGACAACCCGAATGATGTAAAACGAATGGTACTCTTCTTAGATATTCCTCCACACCGTAATAGAAGTTACATTACTTGGCTCAGTATGGGTTACCTGAACTATGTCACAACTACACAACAGCCCACAATATCAGGGTTTCAACTGATGTTAAATTCTGCAAAAATATTTATGAAGAAGAACAAAATGCTCAGCCCATGGACAGAAGAACATCATATTTTTTATAACAAAATATAAAATAAATCTAAATATAAATATAGTGTCTCTTAAAGGTTAATACTTAATTTTAAAAAAAGAATAGTTTATTGAAAAAAATTTATAAACACAATGCAATATTTACTTTTAAAATGTAAATAATACTTTTGTGCATAAACATTAGTGCAATTTGATGACGTAAAAGGTACTGTGCTTTAACTGATTACCTTTAGTTTATTGAAAAATGTGTAAGTCAAAGTGGAATATTTACTTTTAAAATATAAATAATACATTTTGTGCATAAAAAGTAAAAAAAAAAGAGCTAATCTTTAAACAGATATAAATAGGATGTAGGCCTGGAACTTCATTTTATCATTCCTTATTAGTAATATAATTGTTCAAGCCTATGAACGGAATTTTAAGGCATTGCCTTTGTTAGATAAAATAAATCGTTAGCTGGTCCATTGGTGGCTACTTTCCCCTACACGTAGCATATATGGAAAGTGATGCTACTGAATTTCTGTTTTAGTTACAAGCAAGGAATGGACAAGAAATTATGTCACGGGCTCTTTGCTACAAAATATACGACGACCAAATAGCTTTTTGATGACAACAGAATGAATCTAGTAGGCTGTGATCGGAAACGAGACCGGCAAAGTTAAAACTTGGCCAACTCTTTGTTCCCGTTCCCGGGCTTCGGCAAGCTTCTCGTTAATTGTGGACGCTCACATTTAAATATATTTTTAAACAAATCTATTCTCGTTCTCGTTGTCGTTTCCGTTCCCGGTTTATTGTGCACCAGCCTTTACCTCAGCATGGATCTGACACCTTGCGATATACAGTTTAGAGTCTGCTCGGCTTGTTTAGAGCCTGATTACGGGTTTGCCGTTAATGCGAGGTGTGGAGTGGGTGGCAAACCATGTTTAAACGAGATGATGATCGGTCTAGTTGTATTCAGTCCCGCATGTGACATCACCATCCGTCGTGATGAACCTTGAGTCGATTCCAAAATAGAACTAATAGTTTCAAAGTGAAACTCAAGACGGCCTTGAATACTAAAGGCTTTTCAGATAATACGCCAATTACTGAAGGTGTTTTCCACATACCCTCACACAACGTTTTTATACATTATAAACTAAGCTATTTATTTCTATTCCGTGTTCTGAATTTAAATTGCGGGATCAAAATAATGCATTTGATATTATGAAGATGGACTCAACACTGATAGTGAGTGGCGCACGAATTCGAAAGCAACAGGAGTCAACCTTTTCAATAGTAGTGCATGTTTACAGAAACAGCAAGGGAAGGATGCCTATCAGAGAAGTCTAGCAAAATTAATTCGTAGCGCTTTGTTTTTTTTTTTTTGTCTTGTATTTGGTTATTTAACGACATTGTGTCAACTACGAGGTTACTTAGCGTCGATGGGATTGTTGATAGCGAGATGATATTTGGCGAGATGAGGCCGAGGTTTCGCCATATATTACCTGACATTTGCCTTATGGTTTGGTAAAACCTCGGAACAAAGCCAACCAGGTAATCGGCCCAAGCGGGAAACGAACTCGCGCCCGAGCGCAACTCCGGATCGGCAGGCAAGCGCCTTAGTCGACTAAGCTACCCCGGTGGCTACGCGCTTTATATGTAAGCTACATTACACGCTCGACATTTCAGATAGTGTTACTACATAAAATATATACAGGGTGTTTCTGAGGTGGTGTTACAAACTTTCAGGGATGATGGGGAAGGGCACATGTATCAATTTGAGATAAGGAACCATGGTCCGGAAATGTCTGAGTCGAAAGTTATAAGCAAAAATAGTTGTGTGGAAATGGAATTGTAATTTGGCAACACGTGCTCTCCTCCCCTTAACTTTTGGAACAGTCGTGGAAAGATGGTATGGGCCGGATGTCTCCTACGTGGGTACTGGTACGATACAATCTGTGAACTTGTCTACTGTTCCCATTGGCTCATCCGTATTCGAAAATCAGGTCTGCTTATTCCGCTTCGTGTACTCCGCCATTTCACTAGAACTGATCGACTGGACAATGCAACTTGTACACATACACTGCTGTCTACAGACGTGCATATCAGGACCAACCGTTACACATTACGCTACCTGCATTGCTTTACTGTAGTTTCCTGTCCCCATCCCTCAGACAGCGCACTGAATGGAATACTGTAAGTAGACAACGTAAACAACGTCAGATGAATACAGTATGTGTAAGATGTACAGATAAATACACATAAATAAGGTGTACAGAGAAATAAAATTATATCATTTCCAAACAACTATTTTTGCTTGTAATTTTCGACTCTGTCATTTCCGGACAAGGGTTCTTTATCTCAAATTGACACATGTGTCCTTCGTCATCATCCCTGAAAGTTTCTAACACCACCTCGGAAACAACCTGTATATTCGTTACTGTAGGTACGTTGACAGAAAGTCACAATTTAAGTCACACAGAATTGTGTGCAGTCAAAGTTGGGTTCTGGCTTCTTGTCAGCCAGTTGTGTGGATATAAAGAAAAGAATTGTGACGGTGTCGTGTATAGTTTCTGGGTAGCTCAGTTGGTAGAGCATTCGTGCGCATTCCCGGGATCGATACCCTGACACAGAACTCAATTTTTTTCCCTTGAAATTATTCAAGCCTGCTTCACAGGGAGCTTCTACGTGAAAGTCAGATTTGCATAATTATTTTGTTTCATTTTGAACAAAATTGATTCCAACAAATAATAAAGAGCTCGTTGTTCACTCAAGTCAATATTTTTATTTTCAATAATTGATTAAATGGCGATCTCACTCGTGTTAATTATGTAAGCCGCACATGCTTACATAATTAACACGAGTAAGATAGCCATATAATCAATTAATTATATTCAAGTGTTAAAAGTAGTGTACGAAAGATTCAACATGTTTTATTTTCAGTTAAATTACAATATATCAGTTTCCTTTTCCTCATTCTTCACAAGGCCTCTCTCTTTGTTGGTTTACTTACGTCAAGATAACAAACAGAAAGGCCTAGTGAAGATGAATCACACTAGGAACGTGCATCTTATGCAAGTCTCGTGTTATATCTGTAGTGCTCGGGAAAAGTGACACAAGTCAGTTTCCACAAACCTTTTTTGATAATTTATTGATAACTTACGGAACATCTGTTCGCTAGGAAAAAAATACATAGGCATTTCTCCCATTACAATAATTCATACAGAAAAAAATCAAATCGACATAAACCAGTGTAAGTTGTCAATAAATTATCAAAAAAGGTTTGTGAAAACTGACTTATGTCACTTTTCCCAAGTACTGCAGATATTCAGTCTCCTCTGGAGTAAATATGGCCGCCACGTCGGCGTTTGTCAGATCAAAAGAATGCGGTACTCTCCAATATACACTGACTGGTCGGCCTGGGTAGCGTAGTGTTTAAATGCAACAGGCTCATGTCAGTAGATTTACTGGCTTATAAAAGAACTCCTGCGGGACAAAATTCCGGCACACCGACGACGCTGATATAACTTCTGCAGTTGCGAGCGTCGTTAAATAAACCATATTTAAAAAAAAATTACACTGACCATGCTTAGATCGTCGTAAGTTGCATTATTGTATTTAATGTCAATTACGTTCTTAAGGAACCTGCACAGTAGGGCCGTCGTCTAAGGCTTGATGTCCGAAATGAACTCTGGTCTGAGTCCTCATGGGAAAGGAATTTTTCAAAGAAATATCGGTCAATGTATGGGACCGGTGCCCACCCTGCATTATGATGATACTGAGGAATTACGCTAAGTAACGAAAACCGGTATTGAGAACCAGCTATAACGGTTGGCGGGAATCATCGTGCAAACCACACTTTACTGCCATAGTGGTTAGATGATCATTCATCCCTGCGGAGGCATATTGATGTGAGGCCGGCAGTCGGCTGATCTGTCTCGTCCCTTCATGGGCTGCCGCGCCGCAGATTACAGACAACATTGTTGAAAAGCTAAGAAAATAATCAATGTATTGGGATATTACAAAAACTGAAAGTTTACAAAGTAAATATAACATTATATGCTACTGAAGCTAAACGACAGCTGTGAGTAGTATGGAATGAAGATAAATGCCAAGAAGACGAAGACCATGGTCATAGGAAGAAAAGCAAAGAAGGTAAATTTGCAAATTCTAAATGAGGCAGTAGAGCAAGTGGAGAGCTTCAAATAGGCCTACTTGGGATGTATTATAAGCAGTAACATGAAATCCTGCCAGGAAGTCAAAAGGAGAATAGCAATGGCAAAGGAAGCTTTTAACAGAACAAGGAGCATCTGCTGCGGACATCTGGAGAAAGAACTAACGAAGAAACTAGTGAAGTGTTTTGTGTGGAGTGTAGCGTTGTATGTGACAGAAACATGGACTTTACGACGAAGTGAAGAGAAGCGACTAGAAGCATTTGAAATGTGGATGGAGAAGGATGGAGCGTGTGAAATGGACAGACAGAATAAGAAACAAAGCTGTGTTGGAAAGAGTGGGTGAAGAAAGAATGATGCTTAAAATGATCAGGAAGATGAAAAGCAATTGGCTGGGCGACTGATTAAGAAGGATTGAAGGATTCACTGGAAGGAATGGTGAACGGGAGAAGATTTCGGGGCAGAAGAAGATATCAGATGATAGACGACATTAATATATATGGATCATATGCGGTAACTAAGAGGAAGGCAGAAAATAGGAAAGACTGAAGAATGCTGGGTTTGCAGTGAAAAACCTGCAGAACATTATGAAGGAATGAATGAATTAATTATTTATGAATGTGTTTATTAAATTGTAGCTTTTAGTTTTTCTGTATCCATTAGGTTATGCCTTATGGGGACAATACATGTATAGGCCTATATCATTATTGAATGGATTATTCTGAGGATTCTGCTTCTTTATATTCTAGTAGGTATGCTCCTAAAGAATCTTTACCTATCTACGAATAAAATGTTGCTTCTCCATAGGATAAGTACGAATGAAAAAATTTTAAGTTTAGTTATGTCACCCCTTTTACTACTCAAGCATAATTTTCATGCATTACAGGTAGATATTCCTCCATTTCCTTAATGCTTAAGTGATATTTATTATGGTCTGTCCAAAAAAAAAATAATTACGACCCGACAAATGGCGCTTTTAGCATGTTACCATGGCAACCATTCAAATCGACCAATCACGAGAGACGCGTAACCATGGTAACGGGACGGTTTTGCCATGTGTTTTTTACAAGTGGTACGTGAATACCACGGCCTAGTGGTGAATACAGTGCCCGGCATGACTTTTGAGTTGGCTGGTTAGCGCGTGCTTTATGTGAATTAAAAATATTATTTAGTTGTATTATTGTTTTAGTGTATCGATAATTATTGTGTTTAAATTATATTACACGTATTATCTTCGTTATCATTGGTGGAGTGTGTGTTTTCTGATTTCTGCGAGAGTTTCTAAACAGATGACTTGTGCAATGTCGGAAGGAAGGAAAGGCAGGCGGAGAAAAGAGAATATTGTACAAGGTGCCCCGTTAAAAAGTGAGAGATGGTGTGTAATGTAAGAGAGTATTCTGAGAGGGAAAAAGATAATGGAGGGCCTCTTTGCCTTTGGCGCAAGTCGTAATGAGAACTCCTGCTTGAGTTAAAATTAATAAGAGCACTGTTATCAATATTGGAAAAGAAAAAGGCAGTGCAGATTTTTAATCACAAATATTTTTATAGTTTACAATTTTTTCAATGTCTTTCTAACAATATTACATTGAAGAATACCGACACTCTTAAAAGTAGAGGCTTCGTATTAAATTTAAACCTGTTTTTACAGTTTACAATCCTTTCGACGCTTTTCTAACGGTATTACATTGAAAAATACCGGTACTACTACTACTACTACTACTACTACTACTACTACTACTACTAATAATAATAATAATAATAATAATAATAATAATTACAATAAACTAATAAAAATAATAATGTACACTAATTTTAATGCCTAGTGTTCAACAAATTGACTACAAATGTATGTGTTCTTGACAGCCGTTCTTTACTGCACTCTATCGGCAGCTTGCTCGCTTACACGAAAGATGGGCAACATGACAACACTGCTCCCCCTTCTCTATAAACTGTCAAGTCGGAAGTAGTTTTGGTCAAGGTATAAGTATTGCGTATGAATGAACTCAGGTTAAAAGTAAATATGCGGACAAATTAGAGATACTGAAGAAAGACACTTCCGCATACAAGCAATATAATTTTTTGTATCACAATATTTTACGTAATAATTCCCCCAATGACAAATAACGAAAAAAATTTATTTTGAAGTTGATTACAATTCCTACTTTAACGTACACATACGATTAAGGTTAATTTAAAACAGAATTTATACCGCAAAATAAGACGATATAACACAGTCTATACTTAGTAATAGGAATTTTGCCGTCCATAACCGGAGTCAGATTATGTCAGTCTCGCTTATAACTTATGATATAGGTTGAAATAGGTGTAATATATATCTCGGTAGAGTTTACAATGAACGCGTATTATGCATATAAATCTCCTAGAAACTAGTCAAACTATAGTTTAAAACGAACATATTCTGATGTAGGGCAGTGGTTTGGAAATGAAGAAAAATACCCTAAGGCATTTTCAACATCAGATCTTTATTTGAGCTATGTCTCACATACAAGAGTAATGGGCGAAGTTAAGTTAAATATCTCTAGAGGAATGTTTTCATAAACTAGCAGCGCTTATGTGTACTTGATGGTGCTAGTTGTACGTTACACCGAAGGGAATAAATTCCTAAGTAACTCTAAAACAGCACTATCAAGATCGAGGCATAAACGCTTCACAGCTTTACTTAAATCAGGTACTTTGTGTGTACACTGCATGCATAAATCCACTCAACATTGCCAGCAGAATCCAGTTTCCTGCGGACGTTATAAAGTGCATCAATAACTACATAGCCTAAGCCTTGTATGGAGACGCCCTGCAAATAATTATGTTACGGTATTGGTCGAAGACATAGCAAATCCAAGTAATATTCCTGAAGAGCTTTCCTATTGAAAAGAAAGTTTCTCCCAGTTTTAAACTGGGTAAATCTACATCTCGTTGATATTACGAAAATAAATTATTGAAAGAAGTTTAGTTTTGTCCTTAAAATGTGCAGAAAATTGTTCCGAACACACATACACACACAAACACAAACACATACATACATACATACATACATACATACATACATACATACAGTCCACACCTGTGGAGTAACGGTCAGCGCGTCTGGCCGCGAAACCAGGTGGCCCGGGTTCGATTCCCGGTCGGGGCAAGTTACCTGGTTGAGGCTTTTTCCGGGGTTTTCCCTCAACCCAATATGAGCAAATGCTGGTGTTGGACCCCGGACTCATTTCACCGGCTTTATCACCTTCATCTCATTCAGACGCTAAATAACCTACATGTTGATAAAGCGTCGTAAAATAACCTACTAAAATACACAGGCATATTTTATTGCAGTGTGTCGAACTGCAACAAGTACGGAGAAAATATCTACCACCCTCGATGCCAAGTCAGAATAGGAATTCGCTTGCATGTCTTGACCTCATGGGGAATAGAGAATACGAACAAAATACTGGATTGTTCCTCTTGAAGGCGAAACAGATCAGAAGTGCAGCTGTGGAAGTTTGTGATACGAACTGACGAAGGGATAATGGTGTCTGCCCAATTATATACTTTTATATCTGTTTTAGGTTAGGATATATTATATGTGTTTTGTTGTGCCATTTTCATTTTAATATTGTATTTTCTCTTAGAGAGTGGTTGGATACAATCATAGGTGAGGGGAACGAAACCTACAAAGTAGGACTTGTTTTAGGTACAAAGCACGTACGGTCAGAAGACCCGTGCATTGGATTTTAGAGAAAATTACGATAATATAACATCTGCATGTATAATATTACTCAATAAATCCATCTACATACATACATACATACATAAATAAGCGTTCTGCCCATCGGCAGGTCTTTCACTGCAAACCAAGCATTCTCCAATCTTCCCTATTTTCTGCTTTCCTCTTAGCCTCTGCATATGATCCACAAATCTTAATGTCGTCTATCTTCTGATATCTTCTTCTACCCCTAACTCTTCTCACGTTCACCATCCATTCCAGTGCATCCTTCAGTAGGTAGTTTCTTCTCAGCCAGTGACCTAACCAATTCCTTTTTCTCTTTCTGATCAGTTTCATCATCATTTTTCTTCACCCACTCTTTCTAACACAACTTGATTTTTGTATTTTTTCTGTCCACTTCACACGCTCCATTCTTCTCCATATCCACATTTCAAATGCTTCTATTCGTTTCTCTTCACTTCGTCGTAATGTCCATATTGTTTTAAAGCGACATATTTACAGGTTCCTAAAGTAAAGGCATACCGAAATAATCTAATCTGTTTTATACAATATAATTATTATTTAATGATTAGAAAGCGCATTTGAGGTTTGTAAAGCGCAATAGGTATGATCATGAGCAGTACGTATGGCAGTGCAGTGTACTGTCCTCAGAGAGCCAGAACCACAACTAAACTTAGCGATACAATTGTTTGAGCTACATATTTATATGTTCCGTGAAATAAATGTTATGTTTTATTTAACGACGCTCGCAACTGCAGAGGTTATATCAGCGTCGCCGGATGTGCCGGAATTTTGTCCCGCGGGAGTTCTTTTACATGCCAGTAAATCTACTGACTTCAGCCAGTCGCATTTAAGCACACTCAAATGCCATCGACCTGTCCCGGGATCGAACCCGCAACCTTGGGCATAGAAGGCCAGCGCTATACCAACTCGCCAACCAGATCGACTGTTCCGTGAATGTATTTTGAAATATTAAACCACCTATTGCTTACACTTCACATTAAGTTACTACCATTTACAATATGTACAATTCAGTGTGTTACAGAATTATATTACACATACGAACGGAGAAAAATTCTCTCCGGCGCCGGGATTTGAATCCGGGTTTTCAGCTCTACGTGCTGACGCTTTATCCACTAAGCCACACCGGATTCATCGTATTATGACGCAGAATATCTGCATGGAAATATCATATGTACTTCGGTACATTACAATAATATATGATATGCGTAAATCACTTCGTGATTTAAGACGGCGCTTATTCCGTCGGATCCCGGCCAACCAGTCACTCATTAAGAGTGCACCTCAGCATATGTGTGGACTTCGGTCCTAGGTTCATAGATATCTATGACGTAGTGCAGAGGGCGGCACCAGAGGGAACCCAAGAGTTGGAACTTAAAACTGAGACGATTCTTCCGACGCCGGGGTAGAATCCGGTGTGGCTTAGTGGATAAAGCGTCAGCACGTAGAGCTGAAAACCCGGGTTCAAATCCCGGCGCCGGAGAGAATTTTTCTCCGTTCCATTACTCTTTCATCGTATGATGACGCAGAATATCTGCATGGAAATATCATATGTACTTCGGTACATTATAATAACATATATTACACATATTTACAATGAGTATACAGTTAACCACATAAAGAAAATTTATATCATCTTACTTTGCAAAACTTTTCCTTCTTTCATTGTTGCACTTGTTGCAATGAAGAACAATATATTTCATCAGGGATTGAGACGTGAACTTAAGATATTCAGGTAGACAGTGTTTATATTGAGAAAAAGGTCTCTTTACAAAGCATGACGTGGCAGGGGCGAATATAAAATATGATACCTACCGATACATAATTATTTTAGCCTATTTCGCAACACAATATCCAATCTAAATTCTTAAGATTACGAAAAAAAAAATAATAATAAAATAAAATTAAAATTAAGGAAACTAGATTTATGGGTATAATAAAGTATTATCCTCTCGCTAAAATTGTCCGTGGAGAACTGTTAAGATCCGAATTCTTCAACAAGTAATATTTACTTACTTACAAATGGCTTTTAAGGAACCAGGACGTTCATTACCGCTCTCACATAAACCCGCCATCGGTCCCTATTCTGTGCAAGATTAATCCAGTCTCTATCATCATATCCCACCTTCCTCAAATCCATTTTAATATTATCCTCGCATCTACGTCTCGGCCTCCCCAAAGGTCTTTTTCCTTCCCTCAAGAAATAATTGCAGCTTCAAAAACCAAGACTTATTTGCTTTCGGCTTATCTTACCAATGTTTTGGTGTAAAGGTAAATAGCCCTAAATGCTACGAAATTAAGTAAAGGATTACGGAAGAATGAGAATAATTACGGTGGGAAGTAAAGAAATGCTGTACGTAGCGCAGTTTTTAATTGAGGAAGTTGAGAAAATGTGCTAGGAAGTGTAGAAGTACGGGAATAAGCAAAGAATTGCCGAAGAATGGTAAATAAATGCTACGAAATCACGTCCACTACTAGTGAGTTGTGAGCGTAAAGTCAGTGTACCGGTACCGGTACCGGTACTCCACCTACAATCGTGACGTCAATCATGCACTCTGTGTAATAAACTTGAATTATCTCAATACGCACCCCATTACGCTCTTTATTAATACTATAGTACAATGCGGTTCGTATGAAATAGGAGGTTTTAAAATTATTCCATGAACGTTTGAAAGCAACTATGAACATGCAACTATTTTCTGAATGTACAGTATCTGTGGAGAATTCCTTATCCTCAGAGTAATGCTAAAAACTACCTCTTTTCTGCAAACACGTCCGTACCCGTTGCTCTATGTTTCTGGTAACCCACTGCAATATGTCCTGGGGCTGTTTCACAACTTTTTTAATCTTTGTAAATTGTAAACTTCTGTTTCACAATCTTGGTTTGCAATGTTGAACTTTACAAATTAAATTTTGCGCACTTTACAAGTAGGGCCTACTTTGTTTCACAATGAAGGGCAATTTTAAAAACGTGTAAACTTTACTTGTAAATTTAAGAGACATGATGGGGACCGATAAGCTAATACATTGAATAGGGATGAGCAGGGTCCGTCTATGCTTATCTATTTAACCCTTTCTAACCCAAATTAAATTTACAAGCAATCCATGTATAAACAAATAGCTGTATTAGGACCAATTCAGTGACCAAGTTGCGGGAGTGGCAACATTTGAAACAAAACTATATTGATGAAAATGTATTGAAATAGAAGTTATCCAGCAAAATTTACCTTCATATGTAACACACAAGTATATAAATGCTATAAAGTTAATTATTGCCATATGGTATCTATAGGTAAGAAAGGGTTAACTAAACTATGGCATCTATAGGTAAGAAAGGGTTAACTAAACTATTTTACAAACATCACTTAGATTAATAAAATTACAACTGTTCTGTGCGCTTTCGTCCATAATTCGCTATGCGAAGTTTGTAACCAGATTTATATTTTACATAGGTTGGATAAAAAGTAATGGCAACACTGCTGTCACGTGACGATGGTGCGTTCGAGAGTTGCCAGCTGTATGGACATGAACAAGGACTGTTAGATGAGTTAGTATAGCCAGCGGCGACAGTACTCTGTCAATCTACTGCAGTGTGTAGAACGTTGACTTTCATAGGGATAGTGCGACCGCCCTAAGATCATCTTTACAAAACTAGAGCAACGTTCCTGGATCAAAATTGAAGTGGCACGAGGTCGTAGTGCACAAGAATGTTTTCAGGGACTGCGTGAATCATGTGGCGATGCAGCGTTGCCATATCGCACAGTGGCACGATGGGTTAAAGCGTTTCGGGAAGGCCTTGTTGGAAGTGCTGTGAAGGTGATGTTCATTGTGGCATATGACATTGATGGGGTAATACTGCACCACGCTGTACCTCCAAGGCAGACGGTAAACGCGGACTACTACTGCAGGTTCCTGCAGCACCACCTTTGTCCAGCCCTCAGGAGAAAACGACGACACTTGGGGGTACAGAACCCCATCATTCTTCATGATAACGCAAAGAGTCATACCGCTGCTGCTGTCAAGGACATCTTGCGTCGCTGGCAATGGGAGATTCTGGAACATCCTCCGTATTCACCCGATATGATCCATGCGATTACGATTTTTCCACCAAAGTGAAAGAACCACTGCGAGGGACCCGGTACAATACCAGAGATGAAATTATCCGTGCTTTAGGGCGGTCAATACGGAACATCAACAAAGATGGACGCGCTAATGGTGTACGACACCTTCCAAACATTTGGCAAAAGGTAATAAATAAGGGGGCGACTATATAGAAGGTATGTAAATGTTGTTCCCCTGTGAATAAAGCCATGTCAGAAATATCGAACTGTTGCCATTACTTTTTATCCAATCCAAGTACGTATATTAAGTTCTTATATTTTGTTTGTTAAAGATTTACAGTATTGAGATTTACATAAGTACGTCTCATTGTTATTGTTTGTAACTTCTTCATCATGTATGTATTATATTGATCCACATTTTGATACACTTTCAAACCGTATTACAGTTCTTCATTCAAGACACCATTGGAGTTTTGTCAAGGATGGTTCAGCAAATTGCAACTCAAGACAACATTTTTTATATTTTAATATTTTAACATTTTAATATTTTATTGAACACAGCTTATATAGCTTTTTATTTTTCCAAATTTAATTAATTTGAGTCCACAACTGTTTAAGGTAGAGACTCATAATTAACTCATTGTTCACATTGTACTACACAACACGCATGTACCAGTTTACTTTCATATGTATTCTCAGGCATAATCTTCTGAAGATGGCTTATTCAAGCCGAAAACGTTCAAGTTAACAAAATGTGACAAGTATTTTAATATTTAATATTTGTTAAGTAGATAAGCATAGACGGTCCCTGCTCATCTCTATTTAATTTACTTGTAAAGTTAGCACATTTTCTACAATAGCTCTGAGATGTGTAAAGTTTTATATTGCAACAAATTGTGAATAAATACAATAAAGATAGGGTAAATTAGGGTCAGTTGGACAGTCGGGCATATTGGACACATTGAACTTTAACGTATTACCTCGCCACTTGTGGGCACGAATGGGGCTACTTCCGTCATTGACTTCTAGCAGAATGTGGTGCCCAGAAGTGGCGAGGTAACACGTTGAAGTTCAAAGTGTCCAACAGACCCTAATTTACCCTATATTTATTAAATTAATTTTTGAGTATCTGAATAATATTAAGAATTAAACTAAAGCAGTTTTGAATAGTTCTAATGGCTCAGACGAAGATATTGAATTTAGGTCTAATCAAAATTTTCCAGCCAAGAATTAATAACACTTTCGTATCATTGTATGAATTTAATGAAAGATTTCGAATGAGTCCCGCGCTGTACTTCAGAATACCGTATAAGGATTTACATACGAAGACTGTATTTAATAAATATTCGCACTTAAAAAAGAAGTTCCCTGCACAAAAAATAAATAATTCAACAATGCAATGACGACACTACTTACGCGGTATTTTTAAGTAGTTTCGAATCCTGTTTCGCTAGAATCTCTCCTAAAAGATATGGGACATCAAATCCAACACCCAAAAGGGAAAAGTGTTGTCCTAACCTGAAAGCGAGAACTGTATTGTTTTGCATTGGTTATATACTAGCTGTCAGTTTCGTGCGTTAGAAGATAAGCAAGTAATTTCTAAGATATCGGTGTGCAAAAGTGTCTACAAGGTAGTTGATATTGTTAAAAGAGTTAAATTCGAGGCAGGTTTTGATCATCAAAATGTTATTTACTGTAGCACAGAATTTTTATGCTGCTGCTGGGATCAGTAATGTTTGTGACGTTATGGATACAACATTAATAAATACTGATGGTTCAACACAAAAAATGAACCTGATTTTGTGGTTAGACATCGTAATTATTTTATCAATTGCATATTTGTACGTGGACCAAATCTGTTATTTACTTATTTGGCTGAATTTGGCGCTATTTTTGGTAATTTATGTAAGAGACGTATTGGTATACTCGACCAATCACATCACATGAAACTCCATTGTCGCCAATATATAAAAATCTAAATACTTTAATTTCTTTTTAAACAATACTTCATATTTTCTGTTGGTGAAATATGAATCAGCAAGCTTAGAATAATATATTTTAGTACAAAATATAAACATATGTATCGATAGTGGTAAAAATACAGCGACTTTAGCTCTGCTCCTTAGCGATTTTTGTAAACTATTTTTGGCGATATTGTATAACCAATCTTGCTTATTTGTAAATTCCTTTAGCTGAATTTGTAAAGTTCGTCAAATTTTACAAATTAATAAGATAGCATTGTGAAACACAGTTTACAAGCATTTGTCATATTTTACTTGTTATTTGTAAATTGATTATTTGTAATTTGTTAGCATTGTGAAATGGGCACCTGGTCATAGCTATTGATTTCAGTGTGATGTTGGTCTATAAATGGTGAACTGTTCGTGATCAATTTTTAAGGAACCTGAAAAGAAGTAATCTGCTGATGTTAGTTCTGATGATCTGAGTGGCCAAAAATTCTTATACAATACTCGTTCACCAATGAAACATCTGATTAAGGCAAGAGACCCAATGAGGTGTGACAGGTTGCGTCGACTCGTTGAAAATAATTTCGAGTCAATTGTATGTTGTCCAGCTGCTCAACAAATTCCTCGCCTATGCTTTTCAATCGCTCTGTGTTCATCATTTCCGAAATAAATATTGCCCCACTGTTTGGTGTTTCCGAAACTTCACACCAAATTCCAATCTTCTGTAGTTGGAATGGAGTTTCACGAAAGCCGTGTATATTATGTGGGATTCAAATACATGTGTTTTGGGAATTCAGATATTCAGACTGGTGAAAGCAGGCCTCGCCTGTGAATCACGTTATGTTAAAGCCAAGAAACATGTTAGTGGCGTACTTTTTTTTCCTTATCCATCTAATACTATTCATAAACAGCAGTATTGCTATATGGCCGCAGTTCTGCCAACTTTGCCACCCCTTCGTATGTGGAGTAGGAATACCCGCTTCCTGAAGCAATCAACGTAATGATTTCTGAGGAGACTGTTGCATACGGGTCCGAATGTCTTTCCCGCGTTTACTAAACCAGATGAGCAATGCCTGTCGGTATCATTCAACAAAAATGGTTGTTTCCAACTTCCCACTAAAGGTCAGTATCGTGTCTCTCTTCGCATGCTAAATTATTTTATCTGGAATGCACTTTGCATGGCAACCATGGAGTTCGATATCCAGTGATTTTTCACTCATAACACATGCTGAGACAACGTATACGGCTTCTTCCCCGAAGGAGGTAACAATAAACAAATAGCGAAAGGGAGGAAAAAAATTAAACTACCAGAGGCATTACTTTGACACATTAAAAATAACTTAAAAAATTGAGTCGATTGACGACACCCAGTCCGAAATTGTGCAATGTACTCAAAGTAATGATATTTTAAAACCTATCCGCTTTATCCTGGGTCCTGTAGTATACTATATTATACTTCATACATGCATTTAATTTCAAATTTTCCACTAGGTGGAATCGTTATCGATCACTTCTTTTCTGTGCTTGCCAAACTCCTGACATCTCTGGGGACTCACAGGAAGCATAAGAAAATCGATTCAATCATTGCAATGTGTGTTTCAACTATTTGTAAATGAAAATGGCGACCAGCAACTCAACGCCAAGAAACCGTAAGACTGCTTTCGAAGTAATTACACACTAAACATTATATTTTAAGGGTCAAATAATTATGATATAAGATGTAAGTACAAAAATCTGAAATATAGTATAATATACTTGCATTTGTGCACTAACTGTAATCAGCAGAATTTGTTCATCATTTTTCTCATTTCAGTGTCTTTTTTGAAGTGTAGAATCATATTTAACTCAAAAAATAAAACAAAAAATGTCTCAGGATTCAGTAGGTTATGTGAATCACTCCATAACACATGCTTTACAGATCTATGGCATTCAGTTATAGACCTTAAGTCTAAATTGTTTAACCACTGATATTGTAAAATAAATGCAATAAAATTTTGGTCATGTGAACATGCATCTTAATTTTAATTTCTATTACTTTTGTAAATATTGAAAATATAAAATGAATTGTGTTTTACCCTCATGTAGTTTGAAATTCTGATGAAAAGGATTATAAAATTTATCAAATTAATATTACCATAATAATAATAATTATTATTATTGTTATTATTATTATTATTATTATTATTATCGTCATCGTTACTAATACAGAAGTGTTACTAAAGATCAGAGTAGTGAGCAATAAATAGACTGTAAAATATAACAGTAGAAAGTTCACGTCATATTAAGATTGTATCTGTAGCACTAAGTTTCTTTGATGTCGTTACACATTGCAAAAGTATCGATATTTCACGGTTAGCAGGGCGTAACATAGGAAAGTGAGTGATATTGTTATGTGTAGTAACAGTAGATTGCATAATTGATGCTTGAAATTTCCTCGATTATGGTTTTGATTCAAATAAGTTATACAGTTTCTAATCTAGCCTACGTGTATTCACACATGACATGTCCAAATAAGTGCTGAAAGTAAATGACAAAATCTGGACTCTGTATGAGAATAAATTATAGTACCTATAATGGAGTGTCTCGGATTGCAGTATAAGGAAACTTACGTCATGCTAAAGAATATTATCTCAGAAGACATAGCGTATTCTATGACCTGAAAAACGCGACTTTAATCGAAAGGAAAAATTACAAATTGTGCCATTACCATATCTTAATGAGAGCGTCTAACTTAGCACAGCACTTGCTGAAACGACTAATGTAAGTACCTTTCCAAAGATTTTCGTCACATTGACAATTCACTTACTTGAGAAGTTAAGATTGATATTATAAAAACTCACGATGACATTACTTGTCTTTTCCCATGATTCTGAAACAGCAATTTGGAATATAATTGGATATACAGTGTTTATATTTGCAAGTACAGTATAGTCTGATTCTGTGACATATCATAGATTCCTGATGTAATATTTCCTTCGGAATATGTTTGATAAGACTTTCTTGTCTTAAATTCTAACGTACCTTATTTATATGTTTCGACCTTTTACGGGTCGTCCTCAAAACTGTTCGTTGTTGGTCTTGGCGTCTCTTGTTTTGTTTCCTGTGAGGGTGTGTTCGTGTGGTGTTATGTAGAGTCAAAGAGTGTGTGTGTTCTGAAATTGAGTTGTGTGTTGAGAATTTCGTTGGGTGTGTTTTCGTGTGTCTGTATATTTCATATTGTTCTAGTGTGTTTAGTTTCTGGCTTTTTGATTGGATGTGTAGTATTTCCATGTCCCCGGAGAGAGACAGCGAGTGAGTGGGAAAGAGACGGAATACCGACCACTTAGAGGGTTGCAATCGTTCAAGGGGTAGAGTGAGCCAGTGAGGTACATATATTGATGGCACATTTTATGACACATAGAAAGAATTCAAGAATTACAACAATTGGGCATTACAAAATAATACATCAAAATAAAATGGTCTTTTTTTACTGTACTTAGGAAGACAATAATAACATTTCTTTGATTTCTTTCCCTTTCAGCTACATCAGGGAATATTGTTTGAGTAGAATGAATGTGTAACACTTCTTCAAACGCAACATCGAACAAACATGACCTAGTTTTACTCTTATTCAGGTTCATAACTGAGAATATGTGTTCGCAAAGGTATATACGGGCAAACGTAATAATTAACTTGCATGATAATGCGTGGATAAACGGAAACTCCAAGTCCTTATAAAACGCAACGAGGCCGCCTGGAATATTGTAATATCTATCTTTCAAAATAGTGTGACACTGAAGCCTTATAAATTCTCTTTGGAATTTGACTGGAGCCTGTTCAACATTTGCAGAAAAGGGCGTCATAAAAATGTTCACAAGTTCCGGCATTCGGCGACAGATTGTTTGTGGCGAGAGACTAATTGACTCAGGAAAGGACACAATCATGCACTCCTTTACAAACATTCCTTCCGTAAAAAGCCGGCTACTTTTGGCGACATTTAGGACAACAATATAGCTCGCATGGACAGTTATTTCGGAACTTGACTCAATGTGCAGCGAAAGAAAGGGAAAAGTAATTTTTAATGACTTCGTCACTATACAAAAATGCATACATAGTTAAACGGACAGAAAATCCTTTAACAGTATAACAAATGTTTTTATAATAATTCCCATTCATTGTTGACAACTGTTCAAAATAAACTTACTATAACCTAACCATTAATTTAATTATATTGCCCTTAGAGTGCTTAATTAGTTCAAATGATATTTACCTCGTCGTAAGAAGACTGCATTTCGACCTTTAGTTTCGTTATTAGTGCCTTCCTCTCTTCGCCGATAATAAATAATATGAGCGTGGGTATCAGAATGTTTAACTTCAAAGTGACGCTTAATGTTGTACGTTTTTGTCGGTACATTGATATGACATATTAAACATTGAACATTGTTGTCGTCAGATTAGACAAGATACAAGCCCTTCCAAGAGCTGTTAAATCCTGAACCGACTGTCTACGCACTTCTCTTCATTCTTATTCAAAACGGTTAAGCACAAACGATAGTAAACCATATGGATGAATGAATGACTGATGGAACTCATAACCCAGCAATGCCTGCAGAATATCATCGAAAAGATGAGTAGAGTTGATGATCGCATGCATTCGTACACAACCACAGGAGCAGCGACAGAGAGAGGAGTGGGGTTCCGCCCAGGGCAGACACAGGGCAGCATCCGGGCACCCTAGCTCTCAAACGCTGTGTTGGATTGGTCTAGTGTAGGGTGAATTGAAGGTCTACTACATTTGGGGAGCCAATCCAAGAGACTTTACACTACACACTTACTAACTAAACACGAAAACTATACAGACTAAACTAATAAATTACGTATGCAAACAAAACGCACAAAAAACTATACATATTGAACACATAAATTATATAGTCTTAACACACACACACACACACACACACACACACACACACACACACACACACACTATCCAAACTAAACATACAAAAACTATACAAACTGAACACATAAATTATACAATCTAAACATAAAACAAATTATCCAAATTAACACACAAAAAGCTATGCCAACTAAACATATAAATTGTGCCAACTAAACACACAAAGTATCAAAAAAAAAAAAAAAAAAAAAACAAACTATCCAAACTAAATACAAAAAAAATATACCATTAAACATACAAATTATACCAAATGAAATATATACATTATTACTTACTTACAAATGGCTTTTAAGGAACCCGCACGTTCATTGCCATTCTCACATAAGCCCGCTATTGGTCCCTATCCTGTGCAAGATTAATTCAGTCTCTATCATCATATCTCACATCCCTCAAATCCATTTTAATATTATCCTCCCATCTACGTCTCGGCCTCCCCAAAGTTTTTTTTTTTCCCTCCGGCCTCCCAACTAACTCTCTACATGCATTTCTGGATTTCGTGCTACATGCTCTGCTCATCTAAAACGTCTGGATTTAATGTTCCTAATTATATCAGGTACAGTTCTGTGTTGTATAACTTTCTCTTTTCTCCTATAACTTCATCCCTTTTAGCCCCATTTATTTTCCCAAGAACCTTATTCTCAAACGCCCTTAATCTCTGTTCCTCTCTCAAAGTGAGAGCCCAAATCTCACAACCATACAGAACAACCGGCTTCTCAACCGAATAATAACACGCATTTCCCATATTTATTCTGCGTTTAATTTCCTCCCGAGTGTCATTTATATTTGTTTCTGTTACTGCAAGATATTTGAATTGTTCCACCTCTTCGAAGGATATATCTCCTATTTTTATATTTCAATTTCGTACAATATTCTGGTCACGAGACATAATCATATACTTCGTCTGTACGAGATTTACTTCCAAACCTATCTCTTTACTTGCTTCAAGTAAAATTTCCGTGTTTTCCCAAATAGTTTGTATATTTTCTCCAAACATATTCACGTCATCCGCATAAACAAGTAGCTGATGTAACCCGTTCAATTTCAAACCCTCCCTGTTACCGTGAACTTTCCTAATGGCATACTCTAGAGCGAAGTTAAAAAGTAAAGGTGATAGTGCATCTCCTTGCTTTAGTCTACAGTGAATTGGAAAAGCATCAGACAGAAGCTGGCCTATACGGACTCTGCTGTAAGTTTCATTGAGGCACATTTTAATTAATCGAACTAGTTTCTTAGGAATACCAAATTCAATAAGAATGTAATATAAAACTTCTCTCTTAACCAAGTCATATGCCTTTTTGAAATCTATGAATAACTGATTTACTGTATATAAATTATACAAACTAAATGCGGAAACGAACTATCACACACAAAAATAACTATATAAACAATACACAGTTATACACAGTTTACATAGTGTTCGTAATTTCTTTCAGGCTTTTCCAGTCCTGCCTGTCCCTCGCTGTTCTCGCGCATTGCGCTCCACTCTCTCTCCGGAAGGCGTCCGACAAAAGACATTTAATACTCAACTAACAATTTAATATTTATTAATTTTCAGTAAAATGTGATGAAAGTTCATTTTATGCAGGATGTAAAAAATTAGTAGCGAAAACGGAAAAGGTTGAAAGTATACGACAATAGAAGCAAAAAAGTACCAGTATACAGGAGTTCGCAAACGACCCGTTTGCGTGATAATTGCGAATATTTGGTTACAAGCCGCCACTGATTTCATTATCAACTATCATCCTAGTTAGTACAAATTTATTTGAAATGTACATTTTTCTTTAATTCCTCATCTAATTTGGCTCAAATTTCACTCATGGCTTATCTTAACAAGGAATACAATACTACTTCAGCACGTTACATGTTACAGTTTACTGTACAGTCTTACCTGTTAAAGGTGGTGTTCCACCTCTCGGCAATGTTCAGTTTTGTAAACAAGAGCACATCGCGGACCGCTTCTTGTGCGCAACGAGTAAAGCAATGATATTTACAACGAATGAAGTCAGTGGCGGCTTGGAACCAACATTCGATATTATCTTGCAAACGGCTGGTTTGCGGACCCATCTTTACTGGAACTTTTTTTCTTCTATTAACGTATACTTCCAACCGTTTCAGTTTCAGCTATTAATTTTGATACATTCTGTATATGATTTTACGACCAATTTTTAATTTTAGGGCTTATTTCATACTTCCAGACTGTTTTAGGCATACGTATAGATTTACTTTTCGGTCCTACACAATTACCTGTTATAGTTACTTTTTTTATTTTAGTAGGTTATTTTACGACGCTTTATCAACACCTTAGGTGAATGAGATGAAGGTGATAATGTCGGTGAAATGACTCCGGGGTCAAGCACCGAGAGTTACTCAGTATTTGCTCATATTGGGTTGAGGGAAAACCCTGCAAAAAACCTCAACCAGGTAACTTTCTCCGACCGGGAATCGAACTCGGGCCACCTGGTTTCGCGGCCAGACGCGCTAACCGCTACTCCACAGGTGTGGACGTTATGGTTACCATTGGGAAAAGTTCCAAAGGAGAAAGATTCCATCCGTTACTGTGGATTGGATCTCGGAGTAGTTGAATGGGTAGATTGTCCAGTGCGTATAACTGGGGGTCCCGGGTTCGATTCTCGGCGCCGGAGCGTATTTTTCTCCATTAATAACCTATTTTAGTCAACTAAAATCCGTAGTCCAAGTTTAATTACAGCAAAGCACATTTCATTATTGAGATGTTAGTACTGGTAGGTCTAAATTGATTTTGAAGAGATAAATATGACGATAAAACGTAGCAAATTTATTAAACTGACAGGACCTACAATAAATCAAGCTGCAAAATATCCCTAATCTTAGAAATAGGCCTAAATTAGGTTAACCGTGTTCTATTAAGTCAAAAGCAGTTTGGCTTCCGTACTAACATGAGCACGGACGACGCTATTATGAACGTAACATCAAGGATTATCAAAGAATTAGACTCGGGTAAAAAATGTCTAGGAGTTTTTCTAGATATTCAAAAAGCCTTTGATACTGTAGACCATAATATACTCACTTCTAAACTTCATGCCTACGGTATTAAAGGAATCGCTTTAAATTTATTTAAGTCATACTTAAGCAACAGATCCCAATTAACGAAATTTAACGACCAACACAGTGAAATTCGTAATATAAATATAGGTGTGCCACAAGGTACAGTTTTAGGCCCACTACTATTTTAATATACATCAATGACTTGCTCAATATTGATATAGGAAACGCATCTGGAGATATATTTGCATATGCCGATGATACAGCCGTAATTTTTAGTGGATCGAATTGGAATGATGCCTACCTAAATGCTAATAGAGGTATAAATATAATTAAGAAATGGTTAGATGAAAATTTGCTCTCATTGAACATTTCAAAAACAACTGCAGTTCCTTTTACATTAACGGCTTCTAGTCTGAGAAAAATCAAACTCGATAAGGATACAAATTTAAAAATACACAATTGCAGTAACATAAACTTGATTGATTGCAATTGCTCTTCCTTGACAGAATCCACGCAAGTAAAATACTTAGGTGTTATCATTGATCAACATTTGAGATGGAATAAACATGTAACATATTTATGTAATAGGTTACGGAAAACAATTCACAACTTTGTAACCCTTCGTGCATATATGCCGATCTATGTTCTCCGTGTTGTTTATCTAGCCTTGTTTCAATCAGTCATTCAATACGGAATAATAGGATGGGGTGGAATGACAAAGACTATCTTAACTCCATTAATATTATTACAAAAACGTATCATCAAAATTTGTCTGCATAAACCACTTGATTATCCGACACAATTTATTTATTCTCAATTCCAAGTACTAAAAATTGAGCAAATATATAAACATACATTACTAACTTATTTTCACAAAAATCGAATGAATTTTATAACTGAAAAACATATACACAACACCAGAAGAAATGTCCCAACTCTTTTGGCAGAACCTAAATGCCACACTACAGCTGGATTAAGACACAGTAGGAATTATGGACCAAGACTATACAATTCAGTATTGAAAAATAATCCAGACCTAAGCAATTTACACATTCTTAAGTTTAAAAATAAAGTGAGAATGTTTGTATGATATTTGATAAATTTTATTATAATTTTTTTTAAGTGTTACTAGCATTATATGGTACTAATTTTTATTGTATTTATCTGATGCATATAACCTATAAGATAAAACATTGTAATAAATATAAATAGATCATTTTCTTAATTAATAACAGTGTATATCTCCAATAAATGATTCCTTAGCATCGCCACAGATACACTTGATTGTACTTGTCACTAGAAAGTTATTGAAATTTATATTTTCCCCGCCATTCATAAAATATTTCGATATGATACCTCTTGCACAAAAGGAGAGATCTATAACTGAAACTCGATTAATATATTTCAGTATTATTTGTATTTATCCTGGTAATAATGAACAGTTTGACTCGTAGACATTTTGTTTTTACAGCATTAACTTCCCATGATTGTACGAGGAGATTCGAAGAGAACGGCAGTTACGTTAGACATTCAGCTCCCCCCTATTACCAATAATGCACAACACAATGTCAATACGGCGGTTGCTGTCGTCTGCGATACAATGAACTTTTCTGTTGATTTACGAGTTTGGCATTGTTTCCGGTTATTAGGCTATATGCTTATTTAAGTTGTGTTAACTCTCGCTAGTGGTTTTATATTTTATTTTATCCGTCTTAGTATTTATTTTATTATTGTAAATATTTTTGTTTTATCACTATTATTATTATTATTATTATTATTATTATTATTATTATTAATGAATTATTTTGTATTACAATCTTTGTATCATTTCTGTCACGATTATTCTATTATTATTATTATTATTATTATTATTATTATTATTATTATTATTATTAATGAATTATTTTGTATTACAATCTTTCTATCATCTCTGTCACGACTATTCTATTATTATTATTATTATTATTATTATTATTATTATTATTTTATTATTATTATTATTATTATTATTATTATTGTTACTATTATTTTATATCATCAGCATTATTATTTGAACCCTGTAAAATTTATGTAGACTACTGGACTGTACCCGAGCACGAGCATATGCTCATTTCGGGTATCTATCCAAATGTAAATTCAAATGTAAATTGTAAATAAATTTGAATTTGAATTTGAATATGGTCATTTTTTTTTCACTTCAAGACATTACCCTCGGCCGGGAATTAATTCTCTTACACTGACGTTCAAATATAGTTGACCTATGATTTCATGATCGTGTAAGCGAACTTTCCAACCATGTGATAAGTCAGAACTAAAGATATAACAAATGGTAAACGTTGAAATAGTTCGGCTAGTTCTCAATAGGTAGCACCATTATTGGGGCGGTTAAAAATTTGACAGGGAAAATTATTACTTAGATTATGCTTAAATTATTCTCACAACTGACAATATTAGTGGTATCCAGCTAAACTCAATGTTGTTTTACAATCAGTAGAGTGATATGAAAAATTGAATTCTACAGAGTGATTCCGAGGTTGTGTTACAAACTTTCAGGGATGATGGCGAAGGGCTCATGTATCAATTTGAGATAAGGAACCCTAGTCCGGAAATGATTGAGTCGAAAGTTACAAGCAAAAATAGTTGTGTGGAAATGAAATAATTTTATTCCTCTGTACACCTTATTTATGTGTATTTACCTGTACATCTTACACATACTGTATTCATATGACGTTATTTACGTTGTCTAATTACAGTATTCCATTCAGTGCGCTGTCTGAGGGATGGGGACAGGAAACTACACTAAAGCAATGCAGATAGCGTAATGTGTAACGGACATGGTTGGTCCTGATATGCAAGTTTGTAGACAGCAGTGTATGTGTATAAGTTGCAGTGTCGAGTCGATCAGTCCTAGTGAAATGGAGTACACGAGAGTGAAAGAAGCACACCTGATTTTCGAATACGGATGAACCAATGGGAACAGTAGACAAGCGCACAGATTGTATCGGGACAAGTACCCACGTAGGAGACAACTGGCCCATACCATCTTTCCACGACTGTTCCAAAAGTTAAGGGAAGGAGGGCACGTGGTGCCAAATTACAATTCCATTTTGACACAACTATTTTTGCTTATAACTTTCGACTCAGTCATTTCCGGACCATGGTTCCTGATCTCAAATTCATACATGTGCTCTTCGCCATCATCCCTGAAAGTTTGTAACACCACTTCGGAAACATCCTGTATAATGGGGTATATTTATATAGATGTTATGTTTTATTTAACGACGCTCGCAACTGCATATTTATATACGATTGGCAACACTGAGTATTATCTTCGCCATCTATTCATAGAAGAAATAACTAACGCTTACACCAACAAATTATCGATCACTATCGATTAGTAGGGTGAGATATCTTTGAACGTCAGTGTATGTTGCTTGGATACACAAACAAGTACAAGAGCTACACAACCTAAGTCGACTGTTTTGAAATATGTGAATATATGATTGTATGGGCAACATGAGTCAACCTATGTCATATTTCCATTACATTTATCAATATCATTTTGAAGCATAAATTAAAGTTAACCCACCAACCACTCAACACAACACAAACAAGCTTCATTCCGAACAATGGTATACAGACTACTCAACATACCAATGAACCAACGGGATTACAACGAAGAACTAAACACAATCAAATACACAGCACAAGAAAACGGCTACAACCGTAACATAATAGACAACATAATACGTAAGACAAAACATAATCACAAAAAACATAAGAATACAACACAAACACAAGATCACAAAAAATATATCACACTAACATACAAAAAAAAAAAAAAAAACACAAGATTGCAACCTTATTCAAGAAATTAAATTACAACATCGCATACAGAACAAATAACAATCTACAAAAACATCACAACACACAACAACACAAACAAATACAACCACACAGGCGTATACAAAATCAAATGTAACACCTGCAACAACTTCTACATAGGACAGACAGGCAGATCATTTCAAACATGTTACAAAGAACACATCACAGCCATAACAAAATTACAAAACATCTCCACATATGCAGAACACATCACGAATGCTAACCACACCCACAGAGACATCAACACAGACATGGAAATACTACACATCCAACCAAAAAGCCTGAAACTAAACATACTAGAACAATATGAAATATACAGACACACGAAAATACACTCCAACAAAATTCTCAACACAACTCAATTTCAGAACACACGCACTCTTTGACTCTACATTATACCACACGAACACACCCTCACAGGAAACGAAACAAGAGGCGCCAAGACCAACAACGACCAGTTCTGAGGATGACCCACAAACAGGTCGATACATGTAAACAAGGTACGTTAGAATTTAACACAAGAAAGTCTTAACACACATATTCCGAAGTGATACAGTGTTAAAAGTTGTGTAATCAAGATGTATAAAGTTATTATTCTACTTTTAAAATATTTACAAAATGTCGTGGTAAACGGACGGATAGCCATGGCAAGGGCTAAAGTGATATACTGCATGTATGTATTTATTCACACTGCAATGGGTATATACCCGGTGGCAGTGGTAACTAATTACACTCAATAATGACAATAATAAAGTTATTAATTAAAAATACAGTTAATATTACCAATAATTAATACAAATAATTAATAATAATGATAATAATAATAATAATAATAATAATAATAATAATAATAATAATAATAATAATAGGGAATATCCTAAATTAAATAAGCAAGATCACTTAAAATAACATTTAAAATAAATCTAATTTGTATCTTAAATCTAAGTTCGAACTAAACCCACGAGTATGATATGTTCATATCTGCACAAGTACCTTTCCACATTACGCTCATTTCGCTGTCAACTCACTCACTGCACTGGAACTACGACACATTTCACTGATTCTATCCTGATTTCATTAACACTTCAAAAACATTTCACTGTTAAAATACTTTGCACTGCCACTATAAACTATAAAGCTTCCCTGACAGGAACACGTTTCACCGACACAACACACTTCACTGACACAACATAATTCTTCACTGATACAACATTTCAATAACAAAATATCATTTACATCCTTTACATACTGTGTATAATTAGCGTCTATTAGTAAAGTCCTTAAGCCTATTTTTAAATACGTTGTTGGTTGTTGGTAAAGCCTTTAGTAAGTCTGGAGGTAAAGCATTCCAGTCCCTGATAGTACGATTGAGAAAAGAAAACTTTCCAGTGTCCGTCCTCTGTCTTCTTTCCCTCAGTTTATATATGGGAAGGCACGTAAATATCGTGAGTCTTGTCCAATGAGTACAACATTTACGTATCGCCCTATAGATGTAGCTTTTTTCGATATGTCTAATACAGGTCAATTATGAATCTACGGTCCCTGCAACTCGTGTAACAAGAAAGTAAGGTACTTTCTGCTTGTCTGGCTGCCCCCTCTCGTTCCCCTCGACATCATCGCAATTGTTCCCAGTTAACACACATCTTTGGACAAGGATAACATATATAGGAAGAGCGACCTAAGTAATAAGTTCATGAACAATACGAAACAAATTCAATCAAGGTTAGATAACTCAAATCTAGGGCACGATGTCCAATTCCGGTACTAAAAAAGTAATATGTATGCTCATTTCATGGTTCCATAGAGATTCCACACGATTCCGTGAAAGGTCGTGTTGTGTAAAAAACTGTTCTGTACTATGGGTTCTAGTTTTCGTACATGTGGGTCGTTGTTGCGCGCAACTGCTGCTCCCTCAGGCTACATCGAACAGGACTTCCGCCTCTAGTACGAATCATGGAGTAGGAATGGAACACCTACGTGAGTTCCCATGCCAGGTTAACGTATGAGATTCCTATATTAAAATAAGAAATGACTTTTCATGAGGACTGTTTTTTTTTTCTCCCGAACATGATGATACATGTTTTATGTAGTAAGACTGGCGCCTAGATCGTAAAAACCGGGTTTGTAGTAGCAAGGAAGTAGACGCTTGTCAAGCTGCTTGTATATGCATAAACTTGAAAATGAAATACAGTTTAAGAGAAATTACACAATCAGAATCGCTTTGTCACATTTATTTATATTTATTTCTCGAAATGAATGGGCATTTGATTATGATAATGCTGCTACTGGATGAAGTCAGGCGACAGAGTTGAGTACAGTCTATAACAGCCGTCGGTAAATTTGTACTCGCGATGACATCACTGGAGGCAAGCCGCAATACATAAGATGTAATATCAATCGAGGAGTACAGAGCACTCTGTTCGGATCCCAGTAGCGGACTATCAACCCAATCAGTATTGATTTATAGATGGACAGATTATATTTTATTTCACCCTCATTTTACTGTGCTACAACAACGTAGGAAAATACGTCACAAATTGCCATTTTTAATACAACTCGTAAATTTTCGTCTGCTAGTCACGATCTTTGTTCAGATATTACAAGTTTTCGTTGAGAAAACAATGTTCTGAAGTACAGTGTCTATCATTCTTATTCGTACACATCTAATTTAAACGAATAATACAGAGACATCATTTTATTTTTACTTCAATTTTTATTGTACCTTAGTTTTTGAATGTACTTCACTCCCACCCCTTCTACTAATGAAAATCCAACTGTCCTCCAGACAGAATCAAGGCCGCATATAGTGAACAGCACTGAGTTAGTGAGCATAGTACGTTCCAGAAATATGTTCGCTTTTTCTAGTGACGAAAGAGCTTTCAATATTGAATCATATTTTCGCACAGGTACTGTCCGTTTGCCTACGTCGCATCCCGATTTCCCCCACCTGCTTCTGCACGCCCCTCTGTAAAAGCTGGGCTGTCTTAGCTCTTTTCTGAAAACATTAATTTCTGTTAGGAATTGGACGTCTACGTAATATTATACAACTGTTTAAAATAACAAAATAAAAGGGCCTCGTTAAGTAATTAACTGTCACGTGAGTTCCTCTCTTTCTACGATCCTGCGCCATAACCACTTGGACGGACAGTAGATCAGTGGCGTGCATTCTGGGTAGGCTAGGTCTGCTGCGCCTACCCAGACAGACAGGAAGAAATTTATTAAATTTGTATTTAAAAGTAATACTGTTAATTTAAGAAAGTCTGCAGAGTCCTTAACTAATTTCAGCAAATTTTGGCTTGGCATCCTATTTTCATTTCCTTTTGGTTGGTACTGTACGTCGCATTTCAATTATTGTCCGCTGTGTGCTCGCTCTCGCGTCATCTTTCGTCACTGGAGAGTTGGGCAGCTCGGCTTGCTGAGCCTCCCTGGCCCTGCAGTGAGCGTAGTGTTTCCCTTCATAATCAGTACATTAGAACAGCTGGCGCATGCGCCCTGATTTACGTGTCTTGCCCATTGCCGTAGTACGTTAGGCTGGTAGGCGCTAATGAAAGCGCTTTTGGTGATGAAATTACTGTATTATAGAGTTTATTTGAACTTCTATTGGTAAAGTGAGTGTGTTATAGAGTTTATTTAAACAAAGTGAGGTAAAACTAGTGCGATATTGTTGTAATATGGCAGAAGATCACTGTATAATTGAACAGATTTTTAAAAGGACTTTCGGTTGTAGATCATTGAACGAAAAAGTTGAAATTGTAACTGTGGGGAGAAGACCAGTGCCGGCACTTCCGAACTTTAAGTTTTTACATAAAGAAAAGAGTAGAGAATATTTACGTTATTTCAATGTGAACCAATATGTGAAAACTAATTAGCTAACAGGATGCAGTCATTATTTTGCTGGCCATGCTTATTAATTTGTAACGATTTTTTTAGTAGGTTATTTTACGACGCTTTATCAACAGCTTAGGTTATTTAGCGTCTGAATGAGATGAAGGTGGTAATGCCGGTGAAATGAGTCCGGGGTCCAACACCGAAAGTTACCCAGCATTTGCTCATATTGGGTTGAGGGAAAACCCCGGAAAAAACCTCAACCAGGTAACTTGCCCCGACCGGGAATCGAACCCGGGCCACCTGGTTTCGCGGCTAGACGTGCTAACCGTTAATTTGTAACGAACCAAGTGTGTGGAACAAAGAGGGTTATAATAATTTAAATAATCTCAGCAATGCCATTGTCAAACACGAACGATCGCAATGTCATTTGCATTCGGTTGTTCAGCTTTCTTGTTTTGGAAGTGTTCGTATTGACACCCAACTTGATCAACAATTGAAATCGGATGTGGCGCGTCACAATGAAATGGTGAAGAAGAACAGAGAAATAATGAAAAGCCTAATCGACACAACGTGCTTCTTAGCCACGCAAGTACTGCCGTTCAGAGGGCAAGGCGAAAGTGAAGATTCACTTAACAAAGGCAACTATATAGAATGTTTACATTTGTTGAGCAGCTACGACACTACTCTTCGAGAACATGTAGAGTCGTCTACAACATTTAAGGGCACATCAACAGAATTCAAAATGACCTGATAGCTGCTATCAGTGGCGTGTTGATGGAATCTATTAAGAATGACATTTCCATGGCCCAGCATGTTGCAGTTATTTTAGATGAAACATCCGATGTAAGCAACAAATCACAACTATCCACCACTCTCAGGTATGTCCATGACCAGACAGCAGAGGTTCAAAAAACGTTTATTTCCTTCGTTGATGTGAGTGCAGATAGATCCTGTAATGGTTTATTTAATCATGTAATGGACATAGTGGGATCTTATGATATTAGAGACAAATTAGTTGATCAAACATATGACGGTGCGGCAGAGATGGCTGGAGAAATAAATGGACTTAAAACCACAGTTCAAGACATTTATCCTAGAGCTCTATTTGTTCATTGTTTCAGTCATGTCCTAAATCTAGTCTTATCTCAGTCAGCTATGAGTATTAAGGAGTGCCGGATCTTTTTTTCAGACATTGAATGGACTAAGTAGCTTCTTCTCCAAGTCTACAAAACGCGCGCATGCTCTTACTGAATATTCCAACAGAATAATTCCAAGAAATGCACCCACAAGATGAAATTTCTCTTCCAGAATAGTCAATATTGTAAAGGAGAACCGTAAATAGCTGGTGGACTTTTTTAAAAATATACTCAACAACTCATCAGACTGGGAAAGTGAAACTGTTGCTCTTGCGCGTGGATATTTGTCTTTCCTTTCGGAGTTTGAGACCAAATTTCTTCTAAATGTGTTATCAAAGATCTATGCATACATTGACATTCTGTACAACATTCTTCAAACGAAGCATTTGGATATTCTGTATTGTGTAGAAAAGGTTAATGAAACAAAACGTATTGTTCTACATGAGAGATACAGATTTGATGCATTATGGAGTGATGTTTGTAATGAAGTCGAATGTGAAGAAGTGCCGCGAAAAATGAAAATGCCTGGAAAATGATGTCATAAAATACAGGAGAATATTTTTTGAAAAAATAGACAATGTGACAAACCATATTACAGATAGGTTTGGAAATCTCCCTCAGTTGGAATTTATTTCATTGCTTGATCCAAACAAATTTCAGTCTTATAAATTAAATTTTCCTAATTCCGCCCTGGATGCGCTGAATGTAAAGCACAGTGCAGTGTTTGATATAGTTCGTCTAAAAAATGAATTGACAGTCCTATATTCAATGGAAGAGTTTCGTGGAAAATACCCTCATGAACTGGTGACACATTTAAAATCAAAACAACTCCACACAGAATTTGTCGAATTGTTCAAATTGACCCTACTGGTTTTGACCATACCAAGCACATCTGCATCTGCTGAGAGGTCATTTTCTGCCCTTAAGCGGATTAAATCACTTCAAAGATCAACTCAAGGGCAAGAAAGATTAAGCAGTTTAGCCTTGATGTCCATTGAGAAGAAAAAGCTGAAAGAAATCTGAAAATCCCCTACATTCCACAGCGATGTCATTGAGGAGTTTTCTAATAAGGAACGCAGAATGGAGTTCACCTTTAAGTAAATAAGATATGATTTATTTAATTACCAATTTATTTTATCATTATTTTCCGGAAGTTTCTGTTTTCTTACCCTCCTTCTGGCTGCTGCTCTGGTTTGATGTCAGAACTCACTAAAATTATATCAAATTATCAATATGTTCGAGATATTGTAAGTTGTATACCTATGTAGCATGCAAACATGAAGAGCCTACCCTAATGCAATAGGTTGCGCACGCCACTGCAGTAGATAGCATGTCTGAATAATTTTATCTGTGCGGGTCGGACAGAAGTGAATACTGAATTTACAGTACGTTAGATAATCTTTATAGAGTATGTACAGAATTATTTCAACATGAATTACTAGTACGAAGGACGAAATTGGCAATTGGAATTAGATGCAATAGTCAATAATGCGATAATATGCACAAAAGAACTGAAGCCTGTATCGAAATGAACGGCCACCATTTTCAAATATGTGTTTAAATATCCATATTATGATTATTTTTCAATTTAACTTCATTGTCTAAAATGTACGCTAATGTGCTGTAGACAGTATAATATACACTGCATATTGCATACGTTCGCATGGATAACTCAGTTCGTGAGTAAAAACACTTATTGTTAATGCAGTACTGCATTTTGATTAAACAAAAACCTAATGAAAATTATCGAACTCAAAATCGCGATATTTCCTAGTTTACATAAATGGATGAAGTACTTTTCTTCCCTCCTATACCTAGTAAAGTGATTTGTTTGTGTTTTACGCCAGTATCATCGAACTCCAGCCGTGGAAGGAGGTAGCGAACAGTGTTTCCGGTTCTCTAAAGGTATAGCCAGGTTAATATTAAAAATGCTAGTAAAAAAATAAAATGATGTCCCGTACAACATTTTATACAAAATAATTATACTTATATACTAATACTTGTGTACTATGCTTTAAAACCATTTCTTAGAACTTTAATTGTCCACACCTGTGGAGTAACGGTCAGCGCGTGTCTGGCTGCGAAACCAGGTGGCCCGGGTTCGAATCCCGGTCGGGGCAAGTTACCTGGTTGAGGTTTTTTCCGGGATTTTCCCTCAACCCAATACGAGCAAATGCTGGGTAACTTTCGGTGCTGGACCCCGAACTCATTTCACCGGCATTATCACCTTCATTTCATTCAGACGCTAAATAACATAGATGTTGATACAGCGTCGTAAAATAACCCAATAAAAGAAAAAAAAAGAACTTTAATTTAAAACTAGTTTTATTTTAATCCCAAAATAACAGAAATATTAATGAATACATTACATTGAAAGTAATATTTTATGTCATTTATATTCGTACACTTGAGGAATGTTGACATGTTCGGGAGTCCATGCCTTAATGGTAACAGCGAGTGCAACGTAGCTTTAAGTGCTTCCTTTTCATAGCCCTACTGATATTATAACATCCAAGTTTCGAAAGCAGAACTGAGAGATTAAGCATTGTACTGAAAAAAGAAAATCTCAACAGATGCATCTACGGTCATCTTATAGTTTTGTTTCATACTGTAAAAATAGCCTATATTTATTTTTTTAATGTAAATGTTCTTACTGTTTAAATGTAAAAATGTTCTTATATCGTTGTATTTTGTGTACCAAGTTCGGTAAAATATGAAAATCTCTACAACAAAGGCAAAAGTTACGGCTTTCCGAGGCAGTGAACCTGTACGGACAAAAATGGAAATTAATAATAATCACTGTATGGAACAAGTCAGTCATTTTAGCTACCCTGAGAATGATATCAATTATGATAAAGACTATGATGAAGATTATAAACTACATAAGTTTCAGATGATCTGTGGAACAGTTAATCGAACACTAAAAAATAAAACACGCAGAGAGACAAAATTGAAGTTTTATAAAGTTACGACTGCGCCAATATTAACTTACGGAGGTGAACTGTGACCGAAAGGCAAGAAAAGAAGAGGCAAGAATACAGGCGTCAGAAATGAAATTCTTTCGACAAGCTAAAGGTTGTATGAGACTAGATCGTATAAGGAATGATGATATACGACATGAATTAAATATCTAGAGTATGAATGAAAATATAATGATTATAAAAATAAGTGGAAAGAACATCTAGAGAGAATTTTAGATGGGAGGCTGCCCAAGCAAATATGGAAATATGGAACTATAGGAAGAAGATCTGTCGGTAGACCCAGAAGGATATGGATGGAGGAATTTTGAAGGCGAAACAGGTATATTGCCTAATCCATGATGTGAAGAAAAAGAAGAAGAAGAAGAAGAAGAAGAAGAAGTAGTAGTAGTAGTAGTTTGGTAAAATTGGAGCTATGTTTGTACAAGATAAGGGCGAATTGAGACACAGACACATGGAAGACCATCTTGTAAGGTTCGTTTCCTATTTGGGAAACTAGTTTAAAAGTGCCGAATACCATCCACAAAGGCATTGTGGAGTGGAGTGGAGTGTTTCTTGCATGCGGAGTGGCTACACCCCGCCATGTGGCGACTGATTTGTTACGCGGGCAGGAGGTGCGATTATTCATCTATTGAGAGAGTCACAACGGCGAAGGAATGGATGTGAGAAAAGCAGACTTCAGTGTGCGAAAGGAAGGATTGTTACATGTTGCGATGAGTAAGAGAAAAAGAATAACAAATACAATAAAGAATGCTATGTATGATGTCAAAAAAATTAATTTCTAAGGTCTCGTGTGGGCGTTAGGTATGTTGTGGCATAGCGACCATGTAAGTGGCATAAAACAATGCTTTCTTTTAAAAGGCCGATGATCTTTGTGTTCAGTGATGCAGGCAATGAGTCATGCTGACTCTGACAGTGGGAAGATGCAGGATGGAAGGTCGATTTCCTATTCCCTAATCAGGTGGGAGATTGTGGAAAAGTTAAAAGCTGTGGAAAGCATACATCAGTGTGTTGTCACAGTCTAGTATAGCCTATACAGTCCGAAACTCAATACGTAGTAAATATGCATCCATAGATAGTTGCTAACCACTAGGATCGCTAATATCGCCTCATTACAGACAATGCAAAATAGTATCGGCACAGTCAATTGTTCCTAGCACCCTCACAACTCAAGCTTCGTGACTGCATGTATTAGACTATGGTGTTGTATTGAATTGTGCGTTGCTGAGTTACTGCCAGAAGTTATCCGTTTCCATGTTATATGAATAATTCGATTATTTGTTTAAATGCTTGAACTATAACTGGCTACGGAAATGTTTAACCGATTTAAAAGAAAATTCAGATTTCGACACTATTATACAACCTTTGATTATTTATTTATTACTCGTAATGGGCAAACAAAGATTTCTTTCGTCTTCTCCCCTTCATTCTATTATTTTTCCTTCCGTTTTTCATATACTCTTCCGTCTCTTCTTTGTCGTCTACTTCTTCTTCTTCTTGTTCTAAATTTTCTTTGTTCCTCTTTTCTTTCTAATATTCTTTTTCTTTTTAATCATCTTCCCCTCCTTCTCATAATTCTATTCCATTTTTCGTCATCACAATATCCTTCTTCATCCTTCTCTTGCTTTACTTTATCCTTCGTTACTTCCCATTTCTCTGGCTCTTCTTTGTCACTATTTTCTTCCTCTTTTTGTGTTTTACTCTTAGTCATCTTCACACACTTATCAATTCTTTTCCATTTATTCCTATTTCTACTTAATCGGAATATTCTTTCATCCTCTTCTTTTGCTTTCTTATTTTTATTCATCTGCTCCGTGCCTTTATCTTAACATTTTGTTATTCTTTATTCACCTTCCCTTTCTTTGTCGTCTTCTTTACCCTCTTCAGGTCCCAGTTGTTTTTCTTCACTTTGTTCTTCTATTTCGTCCAATTCTTCTTCATTTCCATCCTCTTAGATTTCCTCTAATTCTTCTTTGTCACCTTTTTTCTACCCTATTCTTGCTTATCAGCGTTTTCCTACTTCTACTCTTCTCGCTCATTATTTCATTTGCCCTCGTTTATTCTCTTCCCTTTTTTCCCTTCTTTCCTTTCCTTTCTTTCTCTTACACTTTCTTCTTTCATCCATTATAAAGCGCTATCTTCTTAGCCTACGGAGTTGTGAAATTGAGATAACAATACATTTACGGAATTTTACCGTGAGAAGAAAAGTATATTCTTCAAATTTGATCATTATATCACTTATTTTCCTATGAAAAGCCGATATTTTAGTAATTATAATTGTAACTCTTTATTTAAGCTGTAGAGCAGGGGTGACCAACTCGTGTTCTTTGTGAAAGAGCACTTCTCGCTACATACACAGTCTAGTATATACAGTCACGAAGCTTGAGTTGTGAGGGTGCTAGGAACGATAGACTGTGCCGGTACTATTTCGCATTGTCTATAATGAGGCGATATTAGCGATCCTAGTGGTTAGCAACTATCTATGAATGCATATTTACTACATATTGAGCTTCGTGACTATATACACTAGACTGTGCTACATACGTGCAGTATGCGAGAGCAGATCGTTTCAATACTTGCTATGCCAGCGTTGCTATTTTTTTGCTTTGATTGCACGCGAGTGCACACAGTGCTTCGTAAGAGCAGCTGAGATTATCACGACTGTTATAGAAGCTGATCTATGATAAATATGTTATGAGGAAATAATAATATGAATTGGCGGTGAAAAGAGAATAAATGTAGAGGAATCCGGAGTGCGTTCAGAAGAATTTTCCACAAATCTTTAAAATTTGTCTCGAATTGAACTGGTTCCTTTTGATCAGAAATCAACTGTAAATTGACAGAGAGGAACATAGAAAATTCTTCACTAGATATCTGTGCAAATGCAACTGCATTGCATTTCTTCATGTAACAAAAGTTTAGATTTTTAATTGATTATTTAACGATGCTGTTTAGTTACATTATTCAGCGTCGACGGAGTTGATCTAGAGAGATGAGTCCGAGAATTCACTACAGGACTACTTGATATTCACCTTACAGTTCTGAAAAATCTCGGAAAGAGACCCAGCCTGATAATAATCAGCCCAAGCGGGAATCAAACTTGCGCCCGAGTGCAGCTCTGGATCAGAACCTAAACGTGCTGCCGCCTGAGCTAAGCCAGTTGTAAATAAGATTCTAAGCAAGAGATAAACTACAACTCAAATGTAATATATGCCTACTCTTACAATTCGCAGTATTTTTTGACAACAGTAGAAGGCAGTAGCGTAGCCTGGTTTTCAGACTGGGGTATGTAACCCAGTTAATATAGTTTGAAAATGGAATTTCCCATATCTGTATCCAGCATAGCGTATGTACCGAATACAGTTGTATCATGTAGTATAAACACTGCATATATCTTCCTAATACAAATTTACAAGTATATTACCTACCTAGTAAAACATCGACAAATAATAGACACACTGAAAAGTGTTTTAATGAACTTAGTTTAGGACTATGCAGTAAAAATAAAATTAATAAACTCACGTTTACTATCCTTGGAGTTTTTTTTTACTTGGTTATATAACGACTCTGTATCAACTACGAGGTTATTTAGCGTTGATGAAGTTGGTGATAGTGAAATGATATTTGGCGAGATGAGGCCGAGGATTCGCCGTAGATTACCTGACATTTACCTTACGATTGGGGAAAACCTCGGAAAAATCCCAACCAGGTAATCAGCGCAAGCGGGAATCGAACCCACGCCCGATTACAACTCTGGATCGGCAAGCACCTTAGCCGACCGAGTTATGCCGGTGGCTCTCCTTGGAGTTTTCCCGAACATTTTTAGTCGTTTTTTCAAATATTATATGGTTACAAAAATAGTTATGTTTCTTGGCTACCTTATAAATATTGTTTAAATCTTCATAGCCATTGGTATTTCAAACGGACTTTTCATTAGAAAAGAGAAGACAAGACCAGTAAAACAGTTTGTTTAAAGTCTTACAACCTCAACAGCCACGACTCACTTTCATAAATCTTTATATCAAAATGTCTTACACACTTTGCTTTGTTCGTAGTGATATTCAGTACTGGTTTTGAAGGGCCTGCTTTAATTATGTCTTCTTTTTCACAGAACGTTAAAGTCTGGAACCTTCTTACCTTCAATTTGTCGATTATACAACAATTTGTTTCCATATTTGATGCATTGCGACAATGAACATGAAACAATTTCCCTTTCACTCACTGCGTGACCTCTTGGATGTATATTGTCAGCGTACATATCTTGAGCCCATAAGCGCGTAACACAAAGATCTTAACCTAAATAATTTATTTCAACACTAAACAATTAAACTTTCAAAACAGTCTTCAGTGTTCACAAATGAAAAGAGTAAAATTTGGAACAAATAGCTCACTCATCATTCTTTATAAGTCACTGAAAATAATATTATAACACAAGCATGACTATACGACAATATGTATTACAACGCTATACATCCCGGGGTCACGAGCATGCTCACTGCACGAGTTTACTCGGGGTGACGATAGATGTCGTTGAGACGTTGCGAAGTGTTTTTAAACATCAAGCGGGCCGTGCCCATAGAGTTACAGTATAATTATTATTAATGGTCGCGCCTTCTGTTCAAGGTGATTAAAACATAGTGCGAATTCAAAATCAAACATTCTGGGAAAACTTGATCTGTCCGAAAACGATTATATGTTACAATATTATAATTCATAATTCAGAGTCACCTTCAAGGAAATCGCAGGGTATGTAACACATCTCCCACATCCATGGACGCTATGCCCCTGGTAGAAGGTATTCGAAAATAAATAAAGAATGAGGTTAACTTACAAAACTTAAATTGTAAAAACGTCATTGTGGCGAATTCTAAGCAATATATCTATCTGTATTAAAGTAAGGCCGAACAATGTCAGAGTCAGACCTTTTCTTTCTATAAGTACTTAAGGGAAGATTAATTTGTCCTCCAGCCAGTTGTTAAGGGCGATTACAGCTATAGAACTAGTTGGTTTTTGTATCGTGCTGTGTGCTCTATGAGGTGCGTCTGGGTGTTCAGATGTCGTTTAATTTGAGGATATCCATTAAAAACTTAATTTAACTTGAATACTTTTTACTAGTTAATTTTTTTGGCATCTATGTTTGCAGAGTTTACATTGTGTGAAAGTGTGTGGTGAGGCAGGTAAACGTCACAGAAACGCGATTCCTCCTACACAACTTTTAAAATTACGAAGAGTTTGCATGACCATTTAAAAACCTCTTCACGGAGACAGGTAAGAATATATTAACTTTTCTATGATCAGAAATCTGATAGCAAAGGGAATATTAATATATTTTTATGACAAAACCAGACGTTACTTTATCAGGACAAATTATATCTGACCGATGGCGGGGTTATGCGAGGGCAGCAATGAACCTCCGGGTTCTGTTTGTTGTATGTAGAGATGGGAACGATATATCGGTTTTTACGAAATCCCGATATTTTCGTTTCGATATAGCGATATATCAATATCGAAATTTTGATTCAATATATCGTATATATCGTACAATATATCGGTTTTCTCATAAATTTATCGATTTTTGGTGGTATTATTATCATTATCAACAACAACAAAATCCACACTAGACAACTCCGATAATTCCCGAGAGATGGCGCTACTGAAGGTGGACAGTTACATAATTGTGTAACCTCACTCAATACCTTGTTCTAATTGGCTGGACTGGAATTCGAATTCAAATTGTTTAATATGCAGCACCAAATTCAAAATGTGTGTGAACGTGAGACAGACGGGAGGTTTATCTACTACTGTTTTAATATTGTTATTAATGTTCTCCAAGGCAGGAGAAACTCGCACCCTGAAAGGGAACCGTCTGACCTCAAAACGGATATCAAAACTTTTATTTCTATATTCTGAAATGGAAAGAGAAACAAGATTTAATACCGATGTGACGTTTGTTTACGTCTATGATTTCTATGCACAACCTAATTGTGATGATTATAGGAATAGAACAACAATTATTGTTGTTTGGAATGTTGGAGTGTAACAATAACTTGCAATGGGAACTTACTATAGAAGGATTGTATCAAATCAACTGTGTAGTTTGTTAAAACTTGTAACATTGTAAGTACGGTTTATTTACATTTAAAAATAATCACAAGTTCTGTTTACTTACATTTAAAAATGATTACGTTGTTAGGTAGAAAAGAGCATTATCACTGTGCCCTGATCCTATACAACATTAGAATAATTGAATCGTGTTCCAATATCAAATATCAACCACGCAGAGTTCACTTAACTCTTTCCCACTATATCATTTTAGCTCCCTTGCCTCTACCATAATTTTTATTTAGGTTTGGACCTACATCATAATATGGTATTGAAAGTGTATTGTTTATTGTTACAATTTTACATTTATGCTTTTGACTGTTATGATGTTAATTTCATTGGTAAAAAGGAATATTAAAATCTCAATAATTTTATTGCAATACAGTAAATGTACGCCTGAAAATGCAATTTGCTTCGGAATAGCGATATATAGATAATCGTTCGATATATCGATATATTTTCTACGATATATATCGTTTATCGAAATTAGGTTTGCAATATATTGCAATATCAATATATCGGTATTAAGTTTATTTCCTCCATCACTAGTTGTATGCATATATACAGTATTATATTTATTTATTTATTTATATTTATTTATTTTTCTTGTAACCATCACAGGTCACCATTGACAAAGAGTACCATGATACAATAAATAGAGTAAATGCCTTGAGGCTTAGTGATACATTGTTGTTAGAGTGAAAAATAACAGTTTGAATTAGATTGAAACACATGATAATAAACGAAGTAACGTCAAGAAGATGCGAATTAAAAGTCATGGTCCATATGTATGATGCCTGAACATAGCTATTGATTCTTTGAGTGTTGCAATTGTTAGATCTCTTAAAATATCTTCATGCAGGCGAAAAGATTTACAGAAGAGGACTAGGAAATGGGGTATGTTCTCATGGGCTCCTAAATGGAAGTTAAAAAAAAAAAACAGAAAAAAACATTTATTCAACGAAAAAAGAGAGTCATTACAGCTTCTTCGGGTATAGCTTGATAGTCTGGTAATTATGTATCATTGCTTAGTGATAATATTAATCTCTATGAGCAAAAAATTGAAATGAAGAGTGGAAAAGCTAAAGGAGCTAAGCGCCAAAATCAGAAAAATTATTTTTTATATTTAGAGAAGCGCCAATGCAGTGCTAAATGAGCTATGCTTCCGTCTCTTTCCTATTGTTTTCGACGGATGTCACAAGATAGCACTAGTTGTATGAGCAGATCCATTGGAAATCCACACAGAGCTTTGTGCGTTTTAGCCAAGAAGCTTGGCTATAGCTATTATACAGCGATTCTATATACATCTATACACGGCTGTGTTGATTTTAGTGGAGTATTACACCGAACAATGAATAATAATAATAATGATAATAATAATAATAATAATAATAATAATAATAATAATAATAACAATCAGCGCTTTTTTCAGCCGGAACGCGTTCCGGTAAACTTTTTGTCATTACAAATTCCAACGAGATATATTTTATAAGAGAAATTGAAAATTAAAATTGCCGCCACTGCCGAGTTTATATTTTCTCATTATTAACGTTGGAGCAAAAGCAACTCATGCAATCTAGTGCTCCCATCTTCCGTTATTGATCCTCAAACTATAGCTCGAAATCGCAAAATTTCCGTTATGCTTAAAATCGATGAGCTCCTTTCTGAACTTATTGTAAATATATAAGGTATGTAGGCCTAATATTTTCAAACCTACGTTTTTGTTGTATAATGTGATCGAGTGATAGAGTTCTGGTAAACTTTTTTCCAGAAAAAAAAAAAGCATTGATAATAATAATAATAATAATAATAATAATAATAATAATAATAATTTAAGTGATTTTTTTATCTTCAAGAGATGCTTTTAAGCATGAAAACTTTGAAAAGCAAGCAACATCTCAAGACAAACAGTGGGAAAGCAAACGTTACCGGCAAGGGGAAAAAAACAGATCTCAGGAGTCACCACTCTCTTATTAAAACTGTGCGTTTTACAGTCTTATGAACCTCATCTAAAACACATGCTTACTTACTTACTTACTTACAAATGGCTTTTAAGGAACCCGCAGGTTCATTGCCGCCCTCACATAAGCCCGCCATCGGTCCCTATCCTGTGCAAGATTAATCCACTTTCTATCATCATATCCCACATCCCTCAAATCCATTTTAATACTAACTTCCCATCTACGTCTCGGCCTCCCCGAAGGTTCTTTTTCCCTCTGTCCTCCCAACTAACACTCTACATGCATTTCTGGCGTCGCCCATACGTGCTACATGCCCTGCCCATCTCAAACGTCTAGATTTAATGTTCCTAATTATGTCAGGTGAAGAAAACAATGCGTGCAGTTCTGCGTTGTGTAACTTTCTCCATTCTGTTGTAACTTCATCCCTCTTAGCCTCATATATTTTCCTAAGAACATTATTCTCAAATACCCTCAATCTCTGTTCCTCTGTCAAAGTGAGAGTCCAAGTTTCACAACCACACAGAACAACCGTTAATATAACTGTTTTATAAATTCTAACTTTCAGATTTTTTGACAGCAGACTAGGTGATAAAAGCTTCTCAACAAAATAATAACACGCATTTCCCACATTTATTCTGCGTTTAATTTACTCCCGAGAGTCATTTATATTTGTTACTGTTGCTCCAAAATATTTCAATTTTTTCACCTCTTCGAAGGATAAATCATCAATTTTTATGTTTTCATTTCGTACAATATTCTGGTCACGAGACATAATCATAAACTTCGTCTATTCGGGATTTACTTCTAAATCTATCACTTTACTTGCTTCAAGTAAAATTTCCGTGTTTTCCCTAATGGTTTGTGGATTTTCTCCTAACATATTAACGTCATCCGCACAGACAAGAAGCTGATGTAACCCGTTCAATTCCAAATCTTCTGTGTTATCCTGAACTTTCCTAATGGCATATTCTAGAGCGAAATTAAAAAGTAATTGCTAGAACTAATAATAATAATAATAATAATAATAATAATAATAATAATAATAATAATAATAATAATAATACGAATGCTATCATATTGACTCGTATATTATAAATGTGAAACAAAATGTTTTATCAGTGAACAATTTATTGCAAATATGCACTGCGACCTGTGTCACATTATCGTAATCGTTAATGCGATCAATGACAAATTTTAAGAGCGCGCCGGCATATTGTAATACTCAACAATTGTTTATTTTTCACTTCGACAAATTAATTTCGCATCTTTAGGACCATTTTCTCCAAATCAAATTAAACTTGGTATAAATTAAACTCGTTCAACTTTTGTATTTAGTTTAAAGGTGCTTCTATTTACTCATAGGCGGAGTTATGGGGGAGGGCATGGGGAGAACTTCACCCCCAAATTTGTCTGAACTCTTTTTATTTTTTCTATTAACGTTAGAAAATACGGAATGCAACAGATCTTTTTTGCTTTTGCTTAGGATTAAGTTTCTGTGCTTAAAATGATGAATTAATGTATTCAGATTTTATGTCTGGACTACAATATTTTAAATTTCTGAATATATAAGAATTTCTACACCTCATTTGAGGAATGGAAGCACTGTAATGTTTCTTTTGTAACAGCCTGTACCCATGTGTTAGAAGTCTGCAGGAGTTCGGGCCGCCACTTGGAGAAATATGAATAGCATACTGCACAACAATGCAGAAAAAAGAAAAAGGGATCCCGGTATAATGTGTAAACTTAAAGACGAAATTAAATAAAATAATTAGAGTTTATATGTCATATGATATCTTCAGAAAGGTAAACTTGGTATAAAAAAGTTTCTGTTAGCACTGTTACGTAGTTTTATTGACGTATAGATGTGTTTCTGTACGAGAGAGAAAAAAATAGAGAGATTGTTTTAAGTTATGCCCTATTATAATTTGTAGCAGATCTACAGTTCCAGTCCTATACAACTCGGTCTGAAACATCGCGGATGTGGCTGTAACAGTGTAAGAAACATGGTCTCGAAAATGTAGCAATAATGTACCGATAGTCCACACCTGTGGAGTAATGATCAGCGCGTCTTGCCGCGAAACCAGGTGGCCCGGGTTCGAATCCCGGTCGGAACAAGTTACCTGGTTGAGGTTTTTCTGGGGTTTTCCCTCAACCCAATACGAGTAAATGCTGGGTAACTTTCGGTGCTGGACCCAGGACTCATTTCACTGGAGTAAAGGTTAGCGCGTCTGGTCGCGAAATCAGACGGCCCGGGTTCGAATCCCGGTCGGGGCAAGTTACCTGGTTGTGGTTTTTCTGGGGTTTTCCCTCAACCCAATACGAGCAAATGCTGGTTTAACTTTTTGTGCTGGACTTCGGACACATTTCACTGGCATTATCACCTCCATTTCATTCAGACGCTAAATAACCTGAGATGTTGATACAGCGTTGTAAAATAACCCAATAAAATAAAAGAAAAAACAATATTCCGATAGATTGTACCTCGGTCAAGCTAGGAGATAAATGAGTCCCCCGTAACCCCGTTATATGGGGATTCTACAGTTTTGTCCCCCCCCCCCTCCCAAGGAAATGGTTCTCTCTCTACCTATGTATTTTCTCCATAAATTTCTAGCATTCGTGAAGTTTAAACGACAGCTGACCGGTTTAAGCTTGTGTTGGCTACACTGAAGTAATATCTTGATTGGAACTGGCTAATCAGACCCAAGTAAACCGATGGCGCGTAATTTAGTTTCAACGTTCCAGATTTAATACTATAATCAAAGTAAATAAAAAAAGATTGCAACGGTGTACTAGTCTCACAAAAACTCCTAAATAAATTATTTATACCCATGCGAATTGTTGTGCAGCATCATTCAATCCACTATTTCCTTGAATTTATTGGAAAAAAATTCTCGATTCCATTTTTCTCCGATAAACTAGATCCTATAATAACATTAATAACCCAGGTTTTGGGACATCTGCATTATGTTATGGAATATTATGGATTCATTTTAATATAAAATTAATTTTCTTTAACATTATTCCTTTCACATGAATTTCAAGAAAACAACTTTCAGCTTTTAACGAGTTCGGTAACCCATAAAATTAGGCCAATCAGATATAGGCCTACTCAGAACCTTGGTAATTATAAAATAATATATATTCCCTGCAGCTATTATCTTATACCTTATAAACACAATGCATATTTCATACAATTAGTTACTTTCTGTGATTGAAATCCGATATTAATATAATAAAATTAAACTAAGTGCAATTTTCTCTACATTATTATTATTATTATTATTATTATTATTATTATTATTATTATTATTACTAGGCTACTTAGTAATAGAAATATTGGAAAAGACATAGACATATTGGAAACTTTATTTTCAAATTTCCATCATTGACCAGATATTTTCTACATCGTTCGGTCAATCTTTCATCATAAATAAAGCAACCAAAAAAAAAAAAAAAAGTAATGTCGGAAGTTTCACTTCGCTGGCAGAAGCTTGTAGTCTCAAGGGAAATACGGGGAAGCAATATTTCCCAAAGCACGTTGGCCCCCTGCGTGCCAGAGGACAATTGCCCGAGGTTACAACAATCTCCGAAGAGCTCACGATAACTGTATTGCCCACCTTGTATTCCTCCTATCCTGAAACCCCACCGACTATGATGACATTTTTACAAATTCGTGTTTATATAGTAATATTAGACTACGCGTACTATACGCAAGAGATAAAAATTATATAATTGTTGCAAATTTTTGGTTATATATACAATATATTTCTTTCATACGTTAACGTACTTATATATTTCTCTACTAAATGACGCTGAGTTAAATGATCTAACCATATAACCAAATGTAAACTGCTTTGTGTGTCCCAGTCCAACGATTCGACACGGCACATGCGCGAGACACGGATAAGTGAGCCAGCATTCCATAGACAGGATCGTTGCTTACGAGATTATACAAGCTGGCGCATACCACTTGAAATAGGGTCTAAAGTGGTTTCCTCGTAATGCCAATTCCGCCGCTTGGAGCGCTGTTCGTTCCTAGATATTCATAGCAAAACACATAAATTACATGTAATTTGGGACATTTAAAGGACTCACCGTTGCTTATTAATTTATTGTCAAGAGACGTAATTTCAAAACTTCTACGTCTCATTTATATTAAAATGAATGGCTGTTATACTTGATATGAAAATATATTACATATTATAAACAAAGGTACTACCTTACTGTTGTTCAATTCATACACCGTACCTTTTGGGAAATAATGAAAGATGCATGAACACTGGTCTAACCTTTCCGCGTATTTATTATTATTATTATTATTATTATTATTATTATTATTATTATTATTATTATTATATTATCATTATTATCATTATTATTATTATTATTATTATTATTATTATTATTATTATTATTATTATTGCAATGAACTAAGGTACTGTATCATTTTCCATTTCCCTAACTGCATAATTTAATCATTTGTGAGTGGGTCTAACTTATCCTTTTACTTTTTTAATATGTTGACATTGAAGTGTTATGATTTTTACTAATGCAAAAGCAGTCACAATACATGATTAGTACAATTGTGCGATTTTCCTTGCACACCTTGCAGTGGTGCAATTAATATCTAATAGGGCTATTGATTAACTTTAGTGGATAGTAACAGCAAATGCTATGATATTTTAGTGTGTAAACAGTTTTTAAATTAGGAGTTAGAATTAAAATAATTAGGAAGTTTGTCTGCAATATATGTGATTAGAAATTATTTTCGAATTTGACCATTTCCTAAAATATAAACAAATATCTCAGAAATCTCAGGGACAATTTTTTTTTTCTAATTTTGCCGCCTCATTTCATTTTTAGTAATGTCTGCATCTCGCTCCTCTGAGCTGTTTCTTTCGTCACTCATGACATGTCAATTTAATGAAAACATAAATTAATCATCGGTACACCATGGAGTGGTAATTGTACTTTATCACAACGAATAATTGTAGTAATTATTATTTATTTATTACTTGTAATGCCGTAATAATATTTGATTTGTCTTGGAGGATGAGGGGAGTACGTTACACTAAACTCGGCATGCTCAACATTAAAATCACATTGCCGCGTATGTTGTACCCTAAATAATGCAAATAGTAGCCTATATGTGTCAATATTCAGCAGTAATAGGCTAATTAACCATTTTCATGGAATATTTCGCCACTATAAATGATGATGTTAAATCATACTCTTTTTCTCGAATAACGCTAATGATTGTCTTAAAGCAAGACAAACTAAGAACTATACCAGATTAATAATAATAATAATAACAATAATAATAATTATAACAACAACAATAATAATAATAATAATAATAATAATAATAATAATAATAATGTTTGAAAGTAGAAGACACCGGTAGTTCACTTTCAGCTATTATAACAAATTAGAGGCAACGAAATCTGAAGGGAAAACACGGAACTGAAAAAAATCAACTTGCCAAAGTAAATGAACCAGATGAACAATGTAGTTTGGAAGCAAAATTTTTAATTAAATAAAATCAGAATTTCGGGAAACAAAATTGTAAATTCCATTAAATGATGCTGAAAATCTGCAAACTGATATTTAACAAGTCATCAATAAATCTCAAATAAGACTGTAATATGCTAATCAAGCTTTCAGGTATAACTCCTTGTAAAGTTAATTTGAATAAGTTCTTTATGGTTGTGAAACCTGGAATCTCACTTTGAGAGAGGAACATCGGTTAGGGTGTTTGAGAATAAGGTGCTTAGGAAAATATTTGGGGCTGAGAGGGATGAAGTTACAGGAGAATGGAGAAAGTTACATAACACAAAAGTACACGCAATGTATTCTTCACCTGACATAATTAGGAACATTAAATCCAGACGTTTGAGATGGACAGGGCATGTAGCACGTATGGAAGAATCCAGAAATACATATAGAGTGTTAGTTGGGAGGCCGGAGGGAAAAAGGCCTTTTGGAAGGCCGAGACGTAGATGGGAAGATAATATTAAAATGGATTTGAGGGAGGTGGGATATGATGATAGAGAATGGATTAATGTTGCTCAGGATAGGGACCAATGGCGGGCTTATGTGAGGGCAGCAATGAATCTCCGGGTTCCTTAAAAGCCAGTATGTAAGTACGTAAGTAAGTAAGTAAGTAAGTAAGTCTGCTCTCAAAAAAGGTGATAGAATTTATAAAACAATTACATTACCGGTTCTTCTGTATGGTCGTGAAACCTGAAGACTCTCACTTTGAGAGAGGAACAGAGGTTAAGGTTGTTTGAGAATAAGATGCTTAGGAAGATATTTGTGGTTAAGAGGGATAAAGTTATAGGAGAATGGAGAAAGTTACACAACCCAGAACTGGATGCATTGTATTCTTCACCTGACATAATTAGGAACATTAAGTCCAGACGTTTGAGATAGGCAGGCATGTAGCACGTATGGGCGAATCAAGAAATTCATATAGAATGTTAGTTGGGAGGCTGGAGGGAATAAGACCTTTGCGAGGCCGAGAAGTAGATGGGATGATAATATTGAAATTTATTTGAAGGAGGTGGGATATAATTGTAGAGACTGGATTAACCTAGCTCAGGATAGGGACCGATGGCGGGTTCATGTAAGAGCGGCAATGAACCTCCAGGCTCCTTAAAAGCCATAAGTACTATTATTATTATTATTATTATTATTATTATTATTATTATTATTATTATTATTATTATATTAGAGTGTTGGATTAATATTGAAATAAGTTAAAGGAGAAAGCGCATTATATTTTTGTATTTGTGTTTATTTGATTTGTATCACCTCGTCAGACATAATTTCGTTTGTATTTATTTCTACAAATTATGTGACCTAATTACTTTAATTTATGAATAATATATCATTATTCTTCACCAAAGAGACATTGATTGTATGGAAGGCTAGTAATGTTATAAAATAAATAAATATTATGTTCTTCAGTTCAAGATTCCACGTTTTATTGATTATTTTATCCACTTTCCGTAATCTATAGGCCTACTAATAACAAATCTGGTAATTTTCGATTTTCCAAAAATAATTGGTCCTAACATATATAATTAACCACCCTGAAACCGAAATTCGCTTTTTTTTTTTTTAATTTTTGTTTGTATGTCTGTCTGTCTGTCTGTCTGGATGTTTGTTACCTTTTCACGCGAAAATGGCTGCACGGATTTCGATGAAAAATTGACATATATAAATTAAGTTCGTTGTAACTTAGATTTTAGGCTATATGGCATTCGAAATAGATTATTTAAAAGGGGGGCTATAAGAGGGCCTGAATTAAATAAATCGAATTATCTCGCTTATTATAGATTTTTATGAAAAATGTTACATAAAAAAACGTTTCTTTAAAAATCGTTTGCGATAAGTTTTCTTCTTTGAAAAATTTTGATAGAACTGATATTTAATGAGATAAATGAGTTTTAAAATTAATATAAGGCCGTGTAATGAAATAAAAAACAAATGACTTCGTCTATATGGGGCCTTGGACAACAACAATCGAAAGTTATGAAAGATAGCCTACAGAGAATCTTACTGTTTTTGTATGAAGTAATATCGAAAGCTAAATTAACCGATTTGTATAATTAATTATTATTTCACCATTGGAAAGTGTAGTTTTTCTAGATGTACAGCTGTCAAAAAAAAAAAAAAAGTGGCCGCACTCGTGAACAGCGAATATTTTCAAAGTCCACTTCGGGTCGCCGCGATGTTACACGATGCATGTGCTTGTACAATCAGTTCCGTAACTATGAAAGTGTTCCACATCTGCGCCTCGTAGACCAGCGGTAGAGTGCTTGTTTAATGATTCAAAGGTTGTGGGTTCGGGCCTTCTTCAAGTTTTCATTTTATTTTTTAATCGTTCTTTAGCGATGTAAATGCTATTCAAATTATCATTTATATTCAATTATCGTTCTTTATGGATATCACGTTATTTATATTTTGTTATCGTTCTTTAGAGATATGAATAAAATTAAAGTCATCATTTCTATTCTGTTATCGTTTTATAACGATATGAATAATAATAATTATTATTGTATCACCAATGGGGGTTAGCCCTATTTTACATAATATGTATGTTAGGGCTATAGTTTCATACACAAAAAGATAAGCATAAAGAGAAATGGAAAAGAAAATTAAATTAGCTTGCGCGATATAAACAAAACATAAACAATCCGTAAATTAGGCATTGCGATTGCAAAACAAATATCAGGTATCAATTTGAAACATACAAAAACATTAACAACACACATACGTAACACTTCTATAACATAAATATGTAGCTTTCCGTACCATACATAATAAATTAATATACAATAGTCACACAAACACAATCAAACTATAATTACGACATTGCGACGACATCAAGCATTCCATAACTGACTCACATACATAACAAATCAAGCATCCGTTACAACACATACACTTCAACATAGTAACCACACTTTTAAAAGTTACAAATTTGGCTCCAAGAAGAATAAATAATTGTTACTAATTGCTATTCTTCTACAATTTCTTAAATACATCTGTAATAAATCTGTGAAATTCCGATATGAATAATATTCACGTTTTTTATATTGTTATCGTTCTTTAGCGATATAAATAATATTTAAGTTATCATTTATATCCTGTTTTCCTTCATTAGCATTATAAAATAATATTCAAGTTATTTATATTGTTATTGTTCTTTCGCAATATAAATAATCTGTAATTATTATAACACAAATAAACATCTTTCTTCGTAAAATAGATTGTTATATTTAGATAATTAAATACGTATTATATAGTATCTTATATTAATTAAACAAACCGATATTTATCATTTATATTTTGTTATCGTTCTTTAGTGATACTGTATAAATAATATTCAAGTTATTTATATTGTAATCGTTCTTTAGCGATATAAATAACATCAATTTAATATTAGGTTTGGAAAAATCCAGTTCCATAATACTGGTATTAGTTTTTTTTTGTATTATTACATTATACTATCTTGAACCACAATAAAATGAAAAGGAGTAACGAGGAGGAGTAACCTGAGATGTTGACATCTAAATTCTGACGTTCGTCCGCTGAGCTAAGAGGGTAAAAGTGAGGAAACATTTTCGGAAAAATTGGCCCAATCACACTCTAAGATTTTCTGATGATTCGTAAAAGCTAGTCCAGGATACGGGGGGCAAAGGCTAATTGAGATTTCCCGGTCTCTGATCGGGTCAAACATCCTGATAGAATTAATATTTAACCCTTGCCGTGACTTTCGGTGAAGTCCGGAGGGCCCAATTAGTCAAATCCACGCTTGGGCCCCCTGGAATTTAATAAGATGCGAAAGAGATAGTGGTGTGTGGTAAGCAACGGGATGCTACCGCATTTAGGCCTATCCTTCCCAAGAAAAACTGAAAACATGAACGAAGGAAGCTTTTAATAGAAGAAGAAGGATCTTCTGCGGATCTCTGGAAAAATAACTAAGGAAGAGACTAGTGAAGTGCTTTGTGTGGAGTGTGGCATTGTATGGGGAAGGAACATGGACATTACGACGAAATGAAGAGAAACGAATTGAAGCACTTGAAATGTGGATGTGGAGAAGAACGGTGCGTGTGAAGTGGACAGACAGAATAAGAAATTAAATTGTGTTTGAAAAAATGAGTAAAGAAAGAATGATGCTGAAACAGATTAGAAAGATAAAAAGCAATTGGTTGGGTCTCTGGTTGAAAAGAATAATAGACGACATTAGGATATGTGGATCAAATGCGGAGACTAAGAGGAAGGCAAAAGATAGGAAAGATTGGAGATTGCTGGGTTTGTAATGAAAGACCTGCCAATGGACAGAACACTTATATATGTATGTTCAGAATGCCCGGAATATCGTGTCTAAGAACAGTCACTATTTGCAAAGACTAGTCGATTCCATGCCCACTCGACTGCAAGATGATCGAGATAAGAGGAAGATAGACTAAATATTGAATTGTAGCTTTTTGTTTTGTTTTTTGAACGCTTAATTGTTTGAAAGTTTTAAGCCCGACGCCAGTAAATTTGTTTTGTTTATGCCACGAAAGATATTTTCATTGAGAATAAAATACTTTTTCTTTCCATTTGCAGCCACAATATCATAATGATAAAGTCATGGCATAATATATTAATGAACCTGATGTTAATTACTAAAATAATCGTAAAAGCGAAAGGAGCCATTATGTATAGTTTGTCTCTCTCAAAAACAGAACAAAAAAGAACATAAAAAGCACGAGGTTGTAGCCGACCGCAGGACCTCACGAATAAGAGGCCTGAACGCTACCATCACGCTATCGAATAACACGCAGAATACTTCAATTATAACTGTAGATATCAGGCAACGTGGTCCAACAACATGTAACATCGCCTGTCTCCGAATTGTAGCGAAGATACCCGAAGGGAACTTTGTTTCAGGAGAGCGGCCACTTTTTCTTTTGACAACTGTACATAATGCTATAATGTTATTACAGTAACTTCTATTATAATATAATATAATATAATATCATATAATATAATACAATACAATACAATACAATATAATACAATATAATATAAGTTATTTGAAGGGTCCAGAACCTAGTGGGCCAAGCACCATTTACTGAATACGTAGAAAACAAGGGTTAAAATTAAATTACCATAATTCATGGAAACATTATAGCAAGTAAAATAAAGTATACACATTAAATCTAAATGTCAATGTTCATTAAACTATGGTTGCATGTAATAAAAATTAAGAAATATGTTAAAGGAATTGTCATTGCACCAAATGAGTGCTCTCTGGACCAAAATCATCGCATTTTAATTATTTGGATATAATTTAGATTAAGTGACATATTACACGATTTATCCTTCTATAAAACACGAATGTTCCATGGATCAAATGTCCTATTTTAATTATGTAATTACTTTATATTTATTTCTAACGGGTGCAGCGGAGCTCACGGGTACGGCTAGTAGTAAATAATTATGTGTGTTATTTTTTTAAGTTCTTTAGGCAGCGCTTCATGGAGCCTATTTCTTTCTATCTTCTTTTTTACTTAGCTGCAGCGTTTAACGTTTACCTTACATGTTAATTTATTAGCTGTTAATATTATAAATTATTTCATCAATTTTATTTTGTCTGTCATCTATAACAACACTGAAGGCTGAATAGGCCTTTCATGTAAAATAACTCTGCAAATAGTTGTAATCACGCAAATAAAATTTCTAACCGCCATTTTGCAATGAAGAGAAGCAATTTTTTTTCTCGTCAATTGGCAAAGCGAAAGCGCTTTACTACAACGCTTGTGAACACTCAATCTATCTAAATTTTAAATCTGCCGCCACAAATTTGTACTCTGTACTGTACTCGGATCAACCGAGTAATGACGTCATAGTAACTGCTCCGAACCGAATCGCTCCGTGCCAGCCCTATGCTATGCGCCACCTTGTATATAATCTCGTAAGCAATGGATAGGATAATAATAATAATACACGAATAATAATATGCGACTAACTCTATTATCTATATACATAATTTGAACTGGTAATGGAAATTACGTGAAACGGCCGAACGGATTTTAATAAATGACCCCTCATTTTGAAGCTTGTAACCCAAAGTTTTTCAGAAAAATAGTAGTTTTCAGTGAAATGTCAATTTTCCCACATCATTTTCCTATTTTCCAAAATCCATCTTTCGTCAGTTTTGAGAACTAATTAATTGCATTTCAGAATAAAACAAAACACACTACAATAAACAATAAACTATTACACGAAGGCCATGACCTATAGGATGGCTCAGATTCTTTCACATCATAATGCCAATATGTCGATCTTCATTTGTGGAATTTTTGATAAAGTATAAAAAATAATTTACAGGTCTGATTCTCTGGTCTGTAGTTTTCCGAGTACATCTGTGTATTGGATATTAAGAACTACAAAACTTAAGAATGTTTGGTGACATTATTACTATTAAAAATGAAATATTATTATAGTTAATGCAACACATAATAGTATACTGATGATACGAAAGTGAAACCAGTTAGACGCAGAGAAAGAATATTTTATATTAGATCTTCATTTCTATAATTTACTGAGTAACGGCTATATATATATATATATATATATATATATATATATGTATGTATGTATGTATGTATGTATGTATATATATGTTACTGAAAACTATAAAACTTACGTAAGATAACAATATAGTTATTAAAAATGAAATACTTTTATAGTTATTAATCAAGTAGTGTGGGTCTTTTTCATATATTTAATGGCAGTGTGATATAGATATTTATATGTCTGATTCTCTAATTTTCCTTGGTAGTAATTGAGTCATGCTTTCTATTTTAGCTGCGTCTTTCAACTACATCAAAATTAATTTCATATCTCTTTGGTTTAATCGATTAGACTTGTGATCGCTGCCAAGCATATTTTGTTGTAGGGAAAATAGCAGGCGATTTAAATTTTTTGCTACAGTGATGAGTAAGTTTATTTCCCGTAACCAGCAACGAATGAAACACTGAAACTGCTAACGATTTACGATGGACAATTTTATTTAGGGAACATATAAGATTCTACAACACTGCTGTACCATTCGCCTCCTTTTCTGCATCTCAGCAAAAGATTCCTCACAACAGCCTATATTACTGAAAATATGCGGAATAACATTCATTGTTACACAAAGTAATCCAGCAGTATTTGGTAGATCAGTATTGTCTGGAGGAAGCGCAAAAATTACAATTCCTAAGAAAAGACCAAAAGGTATTACCTACTGATAAAATAAGAGGCCTACAAGATTTTGTAGTCTCTTGATCACATCAGTAAGATCTCTTAGTGGGAAAAAGTGATTCTGCCCTCTACATTTCAGGGTAGTTCACGAAACATGCAGAAGCTATACCAAGATGCTAAGTCTTTTGTTCAAAGCATGACAAGCCTTACATTTTCTTTACTTTCACCTACAATCCGCAATGACCTGAAACAGCTACTGCATTACTCCCACATGAAAAACTCGCTGATCATCCTGACATTGTTACTTGCGATTTCGCATTGAAACTCAAGAACTGAAGACGGATAGGTTCAAGGAAAATATTTGGCATAAAAAAACATTCGGAGGGAGTATGTTTCACTATTATGGAAGCAAATAACTTTCAAAATGTCTAGTATTCTTCATTGAAAATAAATCTGAACAATTTTTATTTGAACTTCTTATGGACTTAGTTTGCAGTATTTGCTGCACAAGCCACTAGTATTATTATAATGTTCTGTATTGCATTGTATTACTTACAAACTAGCTTTCAAATATGCCACTGGCGACGACATAGCCAGTGACGACACACCCTTCTGTCCACCTCTCTGGGCAGCGGAACAGTACAGTATATATAAAAAGATTTATTTTTGCCATCGTACTTTTTCTTTCGCGTTAAACTGAAGACAATGTTTAGGAAGTTTGTTCGGAATAATTTTGTATTTAGTAGAGTAGACGCAAGAAGAGCTTGCCACCGAAAGCTGCGTGAACTTTCGGAAACGTTCGGGTGCACTCGACCTCGCTTCAATTCTATTGGCAAACTCGTCAGTTCTCAGTCGTCTGCTAGCTTGATGTTTCGAGTGAGATTTATCACAGCGCCTGTAACGTAACCTAAACCTTGTTGCAGAGCAACTAATAACATAACATTGTTGAAAATACAGAAGCACGAATTTTTTTTACATTATAAAATCACTGAATGAAATGACAAAGATGTTATAAGAAATAGTATGTAATTGTTGAAAATACAGAAACACGATTTTTTTTACATATAAAATCACTGAATGAAATGACAAAAATGTTACAAGAAATATGTAATTGTTGAAAATACAGAAGCACGAATTTTTTTACATATAAAATCACTGGATGAAATGACAAAGCTGTTATAAAAATATGTAATCGTGTAATAATTGATATTTGACGTTGTAATAATGCACTAAGGACTAATACTATGTGATTTTATTAAAATGTTCCAATAACTAGGGTACTATGGTCAGTTTATTTTAATATGTATATACTCTCTGTGGTACGAGCGGAGCCTGTTTCGTTTTTCATAAATTTATTAACGTTATAAACAATTCCCTAGTTTGATTGTGTAACGTTTTATTAGCACTTCCTATAGAGCAAAACGGGGGGCATTGTTGAGAACATAGAATGTTATACAGAACTCTGTTATTTAACAAACACACTTTGAACTACATAAAACTCCTGATATCAGGGATAAAACGCAGAATATGCACGCATACGCTCACTTCTACCCGCTCTGCACAATAGCCTACATTCCACGATACGAACAGTTCAAGACCACGCTTGCGAATGCGCCCTGTAATCAGCATTAGGTGATTCATAGCAGCCCTCTAACGAGCATGGCGGCACGAGGACCGAATATCGTTCTCTGGGCAAGCTTTCTTTGCGCTTCCTCTACAGAAATCTAGAGAACATGCTTCGTTTTTCATAATGTCACATAATTCTCATAATGTGATTTCACATTCACATTCATATAGACCTACCGACGAAGTAGACGGCAATTCTACGATGTATTCTCTACACGGTGTAAACATAAACTGTTTCGTTGAACATGGCACAGTAGTATTAGGGGATATTGATAGCTGAAAATTAAAAAATGATGACGAATGATGAAATGTGTGTAACGTTTATATGTCGTCATCTATGACGTTTATTAATGCTACATATCAGGAACTTTCAAACGGGTTTTTTTTTTCAACTGAACTCATGGTCTAATATATAAAACGTTGGACAAGCAAACAGTACGGAATGGGTTTAGATCTCCCCTTTGGCAACGTAAGTAAATTATAATATAACAATATGAATTAGTTAATTACTAACAACATAAATAATATAAATAATGTATCATATAATGTGTAATTAATATTAATAATTCAATCTTAGTCAACTTGGTGAGGTTGCCAAAGACAAAGAATGTTAAACAGTAACATTGAAAATAACATTAAAAATGTCTTACAAGAAATTTGTTTACAAGAAACTAAAATTTGCAGTAGATAATATTTCACATAATGAAAATTTATAAAAAAAAAAATACAGATTAAAAATAGAATGAGAAAATTCAACTGTAATTTGAATAGAAATACAAAAAATGTCGCCGTAAAATTTGCAGGGAACCCTTCAAAGCTATAATAGAAATTTCCTTAATTGTTGTTGGGACTCCAAATTTATGACAGAATGGCATGAATTGTTTTGTTATGGTCCCTCTAGCGCCCACCATTAATCCGATAACTCCTATATCCCTGAGTTTATAAGATGTTTTGTAATAAGGGATAGTGGGTTCATAAATTGTCTTTTCTCTAGATTAACCTCCTCAGGTTGATTCTGATGCGTCTCGAAACTGATGGTCGGATCCAGAATATAACCTTTTGTCTCTCCAGGTTTAAATGTTATAATATCAATACGCTGATGACTTCCAGTAACCGCTATTCCATGGACTCCTTCATAGGTAGTGTAGCCATTGGACTTAAGGCATGTTGCGATTACAGACCTGATTTTGTGATGTCTGCTGTTACGAAGAGTTTCGCCAAATGGGCATGAACCAAAGACATGAATCAAAGTTACAACCTCACTGTGGCATCGCCTACAGTGGTTATTGTCTTGAGTTCTGTATAAATGAATATAAAAATAAAAGGAATAAGAGAAGAGAAGATGAAACGAAAGAAGACAAGTCTAACGAAAGTTTTTTTAAACTGCCCAAAACCCTGTATTTCCGAGCTTATCCCATTAGACGAAGAACGGCATAAGTAACACCAGCGAGTCATTCTCAATTACACAAAGTCAATTTTACTCACCGCATCCAAACATTTACAAGACAATAGATGTTTTGAAAACAAATGCAAGCTTTTGCTAGCATTAAAATCACTTCTGTCAATAGAAGAAAATATAATATTCAGAAAAATGCAACGACTGAAAAAAAAATGTTTCCTCATGAATCAACGGAATGAATACAGGCCCAACGGAATCACATTGTTGAAATACAGCTCCAGAATCAAAATTTGGGCCACCTGAATTTTCCAAGTTCCACTTACAACATACTGTCCATGCTCATTGTAAAAACTAGTTGTACACTTGGAACATTGTCGATAACTTAATTGTTGAAGTCTACAGTTTTGTTGCATGAAATTTAATTCCGACAGTGTTTATCTACAGACCCAAAAACAAAATTTGAGCCACCTGAATTTTCAAAGTTCCACTTACGAGTGCCCATGCCCAACCATTGTAAAAACTAGCTGTGCACTTGGAACACTGTCGATAACTTAATTGTTGAAGTCTACAGTTCCGTTGTTTGAAATTAAATTCTGACAGTGTTTATGTACAGATACAAAAACAAAAATTTGGGCCACCTGAATTTTCTAAGTTCTTTTGTTCTATTTCAACCATCAAGGGTTTCAAGATTTTGCTCGGGATAGTGCAACATAAAGCTTTCCATGACTGACTATAGGTTCTGGTAAATAATTGCCTACTTCATCTAATATCTGGCCTTGAGCTTCAGTGATCGTTATACAAAAAGCCAAACGCATTGGAAATTGCTTTCTTTTAAATGAAAATGGCAAAGAACAATCTGATGGCGTTACGTCAATGCGAAGTAGTAGTACCACAGTCTGGTACATACAGTTACGAAGCTCAATACGTAGTAAATATGCATCCACAGATAGCTGCTAACCACTAGGATCGCTAATATCGCCTCATTACAGACAAAGCGAAATAGTACCGGCAGATTCTATTGTTCCTAGCACCCTCACAACTCAAGCTTCGTGACTGTATATACTAGACTGTGATAGTACTCTTTGACTAACAATCACACCAGTAATAACGCCCACATCTGCCGCGTCTGTGGCTGGCTGTAGTGCTAGCGCGCTGCCACCATCCAGGCGATCAGAGTTCGATCCCCGTTTAGGTCGTGATGGAATTTGTGGTGGACAAACGGGGGTTTTCTCGAAGTACTCCCGTTTCCCTCTACATTTCCACCAACACTCTTCACCTCCCCCTCATTTCACCTATCATCCGCAATATTAAAAATAGACTGGGGTGAAGTTTTGGGGAAGTACGAGTTTCCGATGCTGATATAGAAAGGACTTGGGGCTCCGGGCCCCTAGGGCTCATCAGGCTACACGTCCGCGAAACGGGACCTGCCTCTATCAGGGGTTGAGGCAGGATGGCCCACTGTCAGAGTCGGATTCACGAATGCCACTTTGGCCACCAGTCGAATTTGGACAATCATCTCATATACAAAGGCTTGTCTCCACTATTAAACATTTAACAATAACATGTTAAATATAACATGTTGAATTTAACATGTATATGGAATTTCAAGGTCTCAGTTGACTTAACATGTTGACTGAGTATGTTGAAGTTAACACTTTTAACATGTTGGCGTGTTTTCCAGCAGCAATGGAAAACCTGTCAAGTCAATTCATTTGCTCGTATAGCGTCGGTACAGTTCGGCAAAGTTCGTACAGTATCCATAGCAACAACTAACTTCCGATTTTGTGCCGCGTATCTTGATCATTTTTATACTATCATTGGTGCTTGGTGTTGGCTGTAAGTTGTTCGAAGTAATGGAGTGGATGAAAGAAAATACGTTAGAATAAAATTAATGCACTGATGGAAAGGCCTTGTTTGTGGGATGTGTCTGCAAAAGAATACAAAGACAAAACTAAGAAGGCCGACTGTTTTAGGGAAGTGGAATTATTTAATTGTTCTCGAGAATATAGTAGAGAGTTTTCTCACTCTCGTAAGCTAAACGTTAATGCTATGTTGATGCCAGTAATGGTCGTAATTGGTGATGTATGTTAACGTTGTAAAAATTTGGAAAGAATAATTATACGATATTACCCACTCCTTTAACATCTATCATGTTGTAGGTCCTATGATAGCCAATCAATCGCGCTGTAATTTTTTTAATTGAGATGAAATGGCTGCTCTTAAATTGTTCCTTTCTTTGATGTACCGGTAACAGGAAGTATTTTTGCAGCACTATATCAAAATCGTGTTCTGACATTCTCAGCAAGTTTTTGAATCCAAATCGATCTTCAAGTTTAAGCTCGTTTAGAATGTCTTCTGCATAGTGTCTTTTACCAAGTTATTGCCGCACCCACATTCTCATTTTCTTCCTCGCAACAAGCAACAGAGGCAATGACAAAAGGCAAATCATCATCTGAGTCCATTGTCCAAGGTTTGGAAATAAGACACTATCTACATTAAAATCTCATAGGTTGTTTATTGTGGACTACGCAAAGAAATTCAAGTTTAACATGCTTAACAGTGTGGACAAAGCGTTAAATGAAATTAGCATTAACATGACTACTCAACATGTTGGGATGTTAACAGTAAACAATTTAACATTTAACATGTTGCTGTTATGTGTTTAATAGTGGAGACGAGCCTTAAGAGCGCACAATGTCTCGAAGCGTGTCTAGTGCAGTAGTAGTAGTAGTAGTAGTAGTAGTAGTAGTAGTAGTAGTAGTAGTAGTTATAATAATAATAATAATAATAATAATAATAATAATAATAATAATAATATTAATGTCGTGTGGGACTACATCGAATGCGCGTGAAAAGTTAATAATCACTGCACCTACTTGGCTATTTGAATCTATTCCGTCTGCTAAATCCTGACATAGTGTTAGTGAAATCAGAGCAGAATCAGTGAAATGTGTCGTAGTTCCAGTGCAGTGAGTGAATTGACAGCGAAATGAGTGTAGTGCTGAAAGGTACTTGTGAAAGTATGAACATATCATACTCGTGGGTTTTAGTTCGAACTTATGGTTAAGATACAAATTAGATTTAATTTAAATGTTATTTTAAGTAATCGTGCTTCATTTAATTTAGGATACTCCCTGTTATTATTATTATTATTATTATTATTATTATTATTATTATTATTATTATTATTATTATTATCAATTATTATTGTTATTAGTATTAAATATTATTATTAATATTATTAGCTTTATCATTAATTTATTATTAATTGCATTTTTATTAATTGTGCTTATTATTGTCATTATCGATTATAATTAGTTACCACTGCTAGCGGGTATATACCCATTTGCAGTGTGAATAAATTCATACATACACATACATACATACATACATACATACATACATACATACATACATACATACATATATACATACATACATAGTTACTAATTGACTGCCACATAAGTAGCCCCCTCGAAACCCATACTGACAATTATGTAACCAATTTTAATCATTCCGATGCTGCCTTAGATATGCTGTATTGTATTGTATTTATTAACATTCCATGGTATTCATACATTGCTTTACAGTTAGAATATGGAACAAGTAAAAAAACTTAATACTATTATAAAATCTTAATTTACAGTCACAGTCTAGATGAGATGTACAATATAGTCTACTAGTACAACACATAGTTTTAGTATCAATTTCATGAAGTGTTATTGAATGTCATGAATTCACCTACAGAATAGAAGGCGTGAGAAATTAGGTACTTCTTTAATTTGGCCCTAAATAATCTTATGTTTTGAGTTTCATTTTTTATATCGATAGGGAGGCTATTAAAAATTTTTACTGCCATATAACGCACTCCTCTTTGATAGCACGATAGACTTGTCGTTGGAGTATGAAAGTCATTTTTTGACGTGTATTTATGCTATGAAGTGTTGAATTAGTTACAAAGTTTTCACGATTACATACGAGGAAGACTATTAACGAAAAGATATACTGACAAGCCATGGGCATTTCTTGTAGTTTTTTTAAAATAGTCCGACAAAATTCCCTAGATTTGGCACCTACTATTATTCTAATTACTCTTTTTTTGTAATACAAATATACTGTTACTATCTGTGGAATTTCCCCAGAATATTATTCCAAAACTCATTACCGAGTGGAAGTATGCAAAGTATATTGTTTTTAAGGTATTGATATTTACTATCTTTTGCATAGTTCTAATAGCAAAATAAGCTGAATTTAGTTTGGGGGTAATTTCTTTAATATCATTTTTCCAATTAAACACATTATCGATTTTTAAGCCAAGAAATTTGGTTGTCGTCGTTTCTAATAGGGATCTGTTGTTAATTATTGCGCTAGAAGTTTGCGAAATCAAGTGTTCCATCTGTTTGCAAGCCACAGAGATGAGGCTGACCGGTCTGTAATTTTTTGTATCTGAGCGAGACCCTGACTTATAAATTGGCACCACTATTGCATCTTTCCAATCTCGTAGGACAGTACCATTGTTTATTGATATTTCATACACATTAACTGTAAATACTCTGTATATAATATATTAAATTAATTCATTTAACGAAATCAATTCCGTTACGGTAAACAAACACATATATTCTGAGATTATGAAATTCATATCTTTTACTATAACTGCCAGTAAAAATTTGTTTAAGCTAAGAAAATGTTCTTCCTACGTCATATGATGTTACAGGGACAAAATAATAATAACAAAAATCAATATATAAATGATCAATACTTATATTTTATACAATATATGCAAATACTTCGTTTATCAAAACCTATTAGGTTGCAGTGAACGAAAGCATAATATTCTGAGGTTATTAAATGCAAATCTTTTACGAACATCACATAAAATTTGTTTAAACTAAGATAATGTTGTTTCTACGTCATATTACGTTATAGGGACATATAATACATTACATCATTATTATTTAATGACCCCATGCGTACCTGATTGCAATTCGACCTTGCTTATGTATCCACGTGACGTAACATATGTAGCTACCGAAGAAACAACTCGATCCGCTGTACGTTTGGGAATGAAAATGCGCTGCCTGGTTATTACATTAATATCTAGACCGTAAAACAACATCAAAGTGAATAATGAAATAATGAAATGAATAATGTATAATGAAATGAATAATGAAAGTAAAAGTAAATAATGAAAGTTAGATAAATAATGTTAGTGAGACAATAATAAACATTGGATAATAATAATCCACACTTTCTGAAGTGGAAATTGCGATAGAAATGCTGAAAATGTACAAGTCTTCATGTATCGATCAAATTTCAGAGAATTAATACAAGAGGGTGGAAATGCATTATCTAGCGAAATTCATAAACTTGTATTGCTATTTGGAAAAAAGAAATTGTACCAGAACAATGATAGGAGTTCATAATAATCGTGTCTATTTTTAAGAAGGGGAAAAAGACTAACTGTAGTAACTTTCGAGGAATACAATTTTTTTTTAAGCCATACAAAATTTTGTCCAATTTTCTGTTGAGAACATTAATTCTATATGTGGATGAAATAGTTGGGAATCAACTATGGGGTTTTAGGTGTAGGCTCATAGATCGACTATTGATCAGTTTTTTTGTATTCGATATGGAGAGAAAAAATGGGAGAATAAGGCCACAGTACATTAGTTATTAACCTTCTAAGAACTGGGTGGGGTGTTTTGACACCCCAGTCGCAGTTTTTTAAATTAAAACACATTAAAAGCTCTTCTTATGTAACGATATTATTTTTATTGTGTCGGAGTTGCTTTATGTATTCATATGCCAACTGTTAAAAATAAGACAGTTAATTTATTTTCTTATAAAACACATAACTAATAGATGGGGTGTTGAAACACCCCATATAGTCTTTGTGCGAGATCGTGCGTAGGCCTATTTGCTTGTTTTCCGCACAGAACCAATACGCGGTAAGTGTGAAATACCACATTCAGTATTCCCAACGTAACACACATAACAATTTCCCTCTTCTTACCGCTTAAGCGCGACATTCATTTTACTGCTTTAGGCTTTTAACATATTATTTTTAGAGACGTTTAACATAGTAATAATTATAAATTGGAAACTTACCACTGCAATTTCACCTAAATTGCAATGTTAATTATTGTTTTTAAATATTTGCAAAAATTAAGTAAAGTCTATTACTCCACGAAACTTATTGCATTCCTGATACAAGTAACATTAAGGAAGCCGTGAAAAAATAAACAAGATTCCAGATGCCGATGTTATTACTGCAATATGTTATATAAATAATATTGTTAAAATATTAAAATGAAAAATAAATCATTACATAACCTTACCGTTTGTTTTAAGTTCTCATTTATAGACTGGGGGAAAAAAAAGACAGACGTATATCACGGACTGCTGGAGTATAGTAAACACAGAAAACATTTTATAGCAACAATGTTGAAGAAAGATATTTTGGTTTTCCGAAGTTGCCGTCATTAAACCAGAAACCAAGATGGAGATTTCATTGCAACTAATTAGAAATTCGTCTTTCAGGTATGTAATAAACGATCTTCGCACACAATAATGTACGATCCACTAGCGGTAAGTTTGTTTTCATGTTTTCGGAAATTAAAAAAGCTCAACTACGTTTCGCTTTTTCAATCTTTTCCTCGAACATGAAAACTTCAACATACCGCTCTTGTAACGTATATTACTATTACCGTCACTTTATAATTATTTTATTTTATTTTTATTTCGCAATGTTTTGTAGATTATTTATGTTGGTAGTAGCCTACCGGTTTTACAACAATATTATTTAAATATTTAAATGTTCCACATTTTAACTTATCTTTTAATACTTTTCAAAATGTTGCAGAAAGAAACCACGCTTCAAGATAGTAAGACAGCAAGTGATCCTCAATAATGAACCAATAAGTTAAAATGTGGAACATATTTAAATATGTAAGTAACATTGTAATGCCACACTCCACACAAAACACTTCACTACTCTTTTCCTTAGTTGTTTCTACAGAGGTCCGCAAAAGGAGCATCTTCTGCGAACATCTGGAAAAAACTAAAGAAGAGACTAATGAATTGCTTTGTGTGGAGTGTGGCATTGTATGGGACAGAAACATGGACATTACGACGAAGTGAAGAGAAACGAATAGAAGCATATGAAATGTGGATATGGAGAAGAATGGAGCATGTGAAGTGGACAGACAGAATAAGAAATGAAGTTTTGTTGGGAAGAGTGGGTGAAGAAAGAATGATGTTGAGACTGATCAAGAAGAGAAAAAAGAATTGGCTGGGTCACTGGCTGAGAAGAAACTGCCTACTGAAGGATGCACTGGAAGGAATGGTGAACAGGAGAAGAGTTCGTTGCAGAAGAAGATTTCAGATGATAGACGATATTAAGATATATGGATGATATGCGAAGACTGAGAGGAAGGCAGAAAATAGGAAAGATTGGAGAATGCTGGGTTTGCAGTGAAAGACCTGCCCATGGGAAGGACACGTGTGTATGTATGTTGTAAAACCGATAGGTTACTACCAACATAAATAATCTACAAAACATTTTAAAATTAAAAAAGTAAAATAAAAAATTAGAAAGTGACAGTAAAGACAATGTGAGGTGTTTCAACACCTCATCTAAAGTTATGTGTCCACATTGGTTCATTGTTGAGCATCAGTTACTGAGAGTGCATAGAAAGAATAAACTGTATGATGTTTTTTCTCCTTATTTCATGTAATAAGAAATAAAATTCTTTGTAAACATTGTTGCTAGTTACCATTGTTGGTTGTCTCGGTTTTACAACAATGTTGATTACTGAGGCTCATTTACTGTCCTGTTATCCTTTTGTGAATAAATATACTTAAAAAAAGGAACAAAAAACATATTATCTCAAATAATTAATTGGGTGAAGAAACACCCCACATAGTTGCCTATGTAACAAAATATATTCAGTCCTCAGAAGGTTAATAGATTTCAAGAAGGCATATGACTCGTTTAAGAGAGAAGTTTTATATAATTTTATTATTGAATTTGGTATTCCCAAGAAGCTAGTTCGAGTAATTAAAATGTGTCTCAGTGAAATGTACAGGACTCCGTATATGTCATATTCTATCTGGTGGGGGTTTTTCAATTCACTGCGGGCTAAAGCAAGGAAATGCACTATCACCTATACTTTTTAAATTTACTCTATAACATTCCATTAGGAAAATCCAGGAAAAGAGGGACGGTTCGGAATTGAACGGGTTACATCAGCTACTTGTCTATGCGCATAACGTGAAAATGTTAGGAGAAAATCCACAAACGATTAGGGGAAACACGGGAATTTAACTTGAAGCATGTAATCATATAAGTTTGGAAGTAAATCTCGGAAAAACGAAGTATATGATTAAGTTTCGTGACCAGAACATAGTGCGAGATAGGAATATAAAAATATGACATTTATCGTTTGAAAGGTGAAAAAAATTAATATATCTTTGAGCTACGGTAACAAATATAAATGACACTCGGGAGGAAATTAAACGCGGAATAAATTTGGGAAATGTATCTTATTATAAGATTGAGAAATTTTTATCAGCCAGTCTGCTTAAAAGTACTTAATGTCAGAATTTATAAAAACAATTATATTGCCGGTTGTTCTGTATGGTTGTGAAACTTGGACCCTCACTTTGAGAGAGGAACTCGGGTTAAGTGTGTTTGAGAATAAGGTGCTTAGGAAAATATGTGGGGTTTAGGCTGGGATTGCGATGAACGTTCGTTTGCGTTACGTTGCGTTGCGTTCATCTGCACGTCGAAATTCTACCGAACGTTCAGAGGCTGTGTATTATGATCGATGTTCGTGACGACTATCACACTCTGCCGGCCATAATGAGCACTGAAATGCACACACCAGTCAGTCAGCTGTTTAAGATAAACGTTTATGGTAACTTTCTATTGTATTGTATTGTATTTATTAACATTCCATGGTCTTCTTACATGCTTACAGCTAGAATATGGAACAAGTCAAAAAACTTAATACTATTATAAAGTCTTAACTTATAGTCACAGTCTAGATGAAATATATATACAGACGAGATTTACAATATAGTCTACTAGTACAACACACAGTTTTAGTATCAATTTCATGAAGTGTTACTGAATGTCATGAATTCACCTACAGAATAGAAGGCGTGAGAAATTAGGTACTTCTTTAATTTGTCCCTAAATAATTTTATGTTTTGAGTTTCATTTTTTATATCGATAGGGAGGCTATTAAAAATTTTTACTGCCATATAACGCACTCCTATTTGATAGCACGATAGACTTGCCGATGGAGTATGAAAGTTATTTTTGGCGTGTATTTATGCTATGAACTGTTGAATTAGTTAAAAAGTTTTCACGATTACATACGAGGAAGATTATTAATGAAAAGATATACTGACAAGCCATGGGCATTATTTGTAGTTTTTTGAAAATAGCCCTACACGATTCCCTAGATTTGGCACCTACTATTATTCTAATTACTCTTTTTTGTAATAGAAATATATTGTTACTATCTGTGGAATTTCCCCAGAATATTATTCTAAAACTCATTACCGAGTGGAAGTATGCAAAGTATATTGTTTTTAAGGTATTGATATTTACTGTCTTTTGCATAGATCTAATAGCTAAAGAAGCTGAATTTAATTTGGGGGGTGATTTCTTTAATATGATTTTTCCAATTTAACACATTATCGATTTTTAAGCCAAGAAATTTGGTTGTTGTTGTTTCTAATAAGGATCTATTATTAATTATTGTGCTAGAAATTTGCGACGTTGAATTTGGACAGGATTTAAATTGAATTATGTTAGTTTTGTTACAATTTAATACTAATTTATTGACTGAGAACCAGTAACATATTTTAGGAGAATTTCCTCTGTTGAGGATTGGAATGTGTTTGAGTTATTGGCTGTAATTACTATACTTGTGTCATCTGCATCACTTGTTTGAGACAACATTAACAAAACAGACCTACCGGTATTACAGAATAATATAGAATGGCGATAATGATAAAGCAATAATAATAATAATAATAATAATAATAATAATAATAATAATAATAATAATAATAATAAAACCATACATTAGGGAAGACTGTTGTACCTTGAAACACTTTTCACCTTTTGTTTTATTTTTTATTTTAATTTTTTTAATTTTGAGGAATGGAATTTTTAAAATGAAAAATGCTTGAAATAATTATTGAAGTTTCCTTTAAAACTTCCTGTATGTATTTTCGTGTTTTACAGGTCTATTAAGGAGGAAAAATAAATTAAAGGGATATGTAATGTGTTCGAAGGTATAACAGGTTCGTATTCCTTGGAATATACCCTCTTGTACTGTAAGTTGGAACACATGGAATATAGCTGTAAAAACTGACAATCATGATTATTAAAATATTTTTGCTGTCATAAACCAGAGCAGGCTTCTCTGATTGAGTTTTATTTCTTGGTTTTGTGTTAAAAACATAAATCAATGAACGAAATGTTTACTTTTGGTACTAAAAAAAGTTTCGTCCACAGAACTCACACTTCGCAATAACTCAAACCGAAATTATGACAAGAGCTACAAAAAACGACTTTGTCTACAGTCTACTTCAGTTTGAGTCCTCTAAGTAGCAGCATATATTAAAAAACAAAAAATATTCAAAGTTATACTATGCTGAAGGTACAACAGTCTCCCCTACTAAATAGCTGGACTAGTGCGAATTACAAATATATATTTTGTGTAGTAAAAGCCCCCTTTATTTCGGGTTAAAATAAAATAACGTATATAAAATAATGTAAATAAATGATTAAGAAGATAAAAAAAATAATAATTTAACCATAGGCTCGAACCAGGGTCCTCCTATACCAAATATCTTACTATAATAATAATAATAACAATAATAATAATAACGGACCAAAGACGTTTTATAGTTTAACCGGACAGCTAGCAGTTTTGCGTGCGAACGACGCTGGTGCTGCTACCTAGGAGGCCGGTGTGGTGATACTCTCGAAACAAGCTGTAATCAACTGCAATGTATATTGTTGCTGGGCTAGTTCATAGTTTTATGAATTAGTACTAGTGTTAAAATGGCAGGGTGCATATGTGCCGTTTATAATTGTTACAATTACAGCATATCAAATTGCTTAAAATCGTACTTTCGATTTCCGAGGGATCATAAAACGTGAGTCAACAACATTCTTTAGTAGGCTTAATTCCTTCGTCTGTGTGTTGAGAGAAAAATACAAACTAGCTATTTATTTAGACCTAATAAATTAATAGAAGTTAGCATGTATTGGAAATTTTAAGGTTTTATCAAATTAATCTTTATTGTTGTCCACATGGCTTTACTAATTATTACAAGCATCAGATTACTATCAATTTTATCTTTGCAGTTGTCAGCAATGGGTATAGCATTATTGTAAATTCATTCTTAATGTCAAAATTGATTTTGTCTCACTAAAGCAAAGAAAAAATATGTAATAATTAATTACGGAAAGTAATATCAAGTATGCAATATTTCTCATAATATTATGCAGCTTTGATATAAGATAATAATGTTACATTAAATATTATTCAACATTTCTTAGGTGTTTAATATATAATTCCACATTAGTAACTCACGTTTTAAACAATAGTCCGAATCCCGCTATGTTAATATTTGTATACGTGGACGTAATTCGTTTGACATAAATTACCTTTCTATGAACGAAAATAAAACCATAATTATTCCATTCTCTTTATCTGAAAAATGTAACAATGTAAATGTCCGATTATTAAAGAGTCCTCTGAAGTTAAGTATTTAGGCATAATTTTCGATAATCATTTAAAATGAAACCAACACATTAATTACCTCTGTAAGAAATTACGTAAAATAGTATATTATTTTGTTTTATTGAGGAATTACTTGTCAATAAGTTTATTACGCACAATATATTTAACTTTATTTCAGTCGGTAGTTATGTATGGAATTATAGGATGGGGTATTTAACTTTATTTCAGTCGGTAGTTATGTATGGAATTATAGGATGGGGTATTTAACTTTATTTCAGTCGGTAGACATGTATGGAATTATAGGATGGGGTATTTAACTTTATTTCAGTCAGTAATTATGTATGGAATTATAGGATGGGGTAGCTCATTTAAATCCAATTTTAATCAACTTTATTTATTATAGAAGAAAATAATTAAAATATGTCTTCATAAACCTATTGATTTTCCAACTCAAAATTTGTTTTTAGACTTTAATGTACTTAACGTAAGACAAATTTATTATATTGTATTAATAAAATTCATACATAAAAATCGAAATAATTTTGATTTGTATTCTCATAGTTATGAAATAAAAGATATGAATTCTTTAAGATTGTTTGAACCAGAATGCAATACTGTTACAGTGTTTAATTATAGTAATAATTTAGGCCCAAGAATATATAACAAATTTATATTTAAATGTCCTAATCTTGTCAATTCTAATAGTTCTAGTATTAAATTTAAAAAGTTATGTATGGATTTGATAAAAATTGAAAAATTGTAAATTTAAATTTATATACTATAATAGCATAGTAGACATAAGACAAATTGTATTGTATACTTATTAACTTCAATTAAGGAATCCGCCCCTGAGCACGAGTTCTACTCTTTCAGGGGTGAGCTGAAGTTTTTTCTGTATATATTATATTATATGTTATAATTATTAGCAAAATAAATAAATAAAAATAAATAAATGAATAAATAAATAAATAAATATATATATAAATAAGTAAATAAATTCCATCCCGCTCCTCTAGATGTCAGATCCGCGATATTTCGCACTCACGCCAATGCTGCTAATATACAGCTGTCCGGTATTATTATAGTAAGGTATTTGCCTATACCACAACCAGGCTCTTGACCAATACGCTACGGAGAGCTATGAAATGCGACTGTTGAATTAGGTGTGATGAACGCTTAATGTTTGGTGCCTATAATGTTTAAATTTAAACATGTGTTTTATGCCATATAGAGGAAATATATTCATGTGTCGTGACATATTCAATAAAAAATCGTCTCATATTACGTAATTTTTAATTAATATTACTGTATTTAATATTTCAGTAGCAATATGGCGCATCTACAACGAAAGAATCTGTGAAAATATATGAAGCGCTTCTGATTCGTGACTGGATGACGTTCGAGTTACGCTTCTTTGCGTTTGTGGAAACTAGACTTCGGCAATTTCGTTTCAGCCCTGTCATGCGTTCGTTCATTTTAACGTTAACCGTAATCAAATACACGGAGCTTGTATTTGACAAACTTCAACGTACTTCACCGTAACGAAACTAACGCAAACGAACGTCGATCGTAATCCAGGCCTAAGAGGAATGAAGTTACAGCAGAATGGAGAACTCCACGCATTGTATTCTTCACCTAATATAATTAAGAATATTAAATCCAGACGTTTGAGATGAGCAGAGCATGTAGCACGTATGCGTGAATACAGAAATACGTATAGAGTGTTAGTTGGGAGACCTGAGGAAAAAGACCTTTGGGGATGCCGAGACGTAGATGGAAGGATAATATTAATATGGATTTCACGTAGTTGGGATATGATGATAGGCACTGAATTAATCTTGCTTAGGATTTCGACCGATGGCGGGCTTGTGTGAGGGCGGCAATGAACTTCCGAGATCTCAAAAAGCCATTTGAGGAGGTCAGAAGTAAAGAGGTACAAGTGACATATCTATAAGAACATGAGTTAAGTGCATCCAGGTGATGCTAAAGCATCTAAAATTTTAGTGGCAAAAGTATATACATTTTAACCACATCACACAATAACATTCAAGTAAAAAAATTCACGAATTTACGAAAACTTTAATAGGGTCTACTTTCCATCACATTTTCTCTAAAATAACTGAAGTACACTTATACCTCTTTGCTTCTGATCTCCTCATATGTAAGTAAATTAAGAAAGATTTTCCACTTATTTGAAGGTATAGATTACTACCATAAGCCTTACATTAGTATTAGTAGTTGGAGTTGGAGTTGTATGGGCGAATCCAGTAATGTATATAGAGCTAGTTGGGAAGCCGGAGGGAAAAGACCTTTGGGGAGGCCGAGACGTAGATGGGAAGATAATATTAATATGGATTTGAAGGAGGTGGGATATGATGACTGAGACTGGATTAATCTTGCCCAGGATAGAGACCAATGGCGGCCTTATTTGAGGGCGGCAATGAACCTCCGGGTTCCTTAAATGCCAGTAAGTAAGTAAGTAAGAAAGTAAGTAAGTAAGTTGGAGTTGTAAGAAAAACTACGGAAGGGTATCAAGATAAGGTTATAATTTCGTTTCCGTTCGTATCTCACCAGCAGATATGTGAAAATCATTGCAGAAAGTCAACAAATACTCGAAGTTCACAAGCGTGTAGTCTAATCCTTTTGAATCAAAAATCATCTGAGGTACTTACATGTCCATCTGTAATTTTCTGAAACTCAACAAAAGGCGGAAAATAAAACCTTATTAATTTATAACTAAGCAAAGAATACCTAAAATAAAAACTAAATGTATTTCAACTAGAGGTCTGCATCGGACGTTTTCGCTCGAGCGCCAAGTACTTCACAGCATAATCTGACAGGTAGCGCAAGGGTAAAATTGTCACGAGCGATAAATGCTCGAACGGTATAAGCCGAGCGTTAAGACATTCGTACTTGTTGCAGTGATGAACTGTGTAGTGACATCATAGATGTTTATCATTTCAAAACTTTGTAGTGTTTAACTAACCTCTCCATAGTACCTACAACTACAAAACTTGCTTTAAAATGTAATATAAATGTTGTAGGTAAATGTCCCCCCCCCCCCCACACTGGAGTGATTTTGTTTTTGTCACATATGATAGATGTTATTGGATGTAAATGTAAGTATTATAAACGGAGAACACAATCACGATAATGCAAGAACTGTATCAAGTTTTCTAGTAATAATAATAATAATAATAATAATAATAATAATAATAATAATAATAATAATAATAATAATAATAATCACCATCATCATCATCATCTCTAATCATTAATGTATCAATCTTTGCGTCTGTAACAGTTCTGCAGCATGGTTATTCGTTTTATTATATTTTCTGTGACGTTATCTCTGTACTAATATTGTTTTTCATCTACTGCTATATCAATAATATTTTGTAAAACGTTTTTACATTGTCGCAGTACAATATAGGCGGAACACTATGTATGGACCTATCATATTATATATGTTGTAAATCGAATATTGAATAATTATTAATTAGCAATAATAACTGTATATCGAAGTTTTTCATACTGTTTTATTTATAACTTCATGTTCCTGTTTGCTACGTTCCACTGACTGTTCCATTAAAAGTTTGTCATAAACGCAGAAAATAAAGCCTTATTTTTACCGTGTGAGCAAAACATAATATCTGTATCTTATCTGTCGCCTTCCATACAAGATAAGACATGTCGGTGAGATGACCTTGTACTGTGCTTCTATTTATTACGAGCGTATCACGACCGATCGTATCTCACTCGAGGGTACGACACTCGACCGAGTTCAAGCGAGCGATTTAACTCCGATGCAGCACTCTGATTTCAACTAAGTCAATTAAGTACAAATTACCACATACCTAAAGAATTATAAAAAAGATTATAAACAACTTTAGCAACAGTAGAACAGCATAGAAAAATTTATTAGTAGGAGAAACAGGGTCTTCATATGACGCCCACTGTAGACCACTATTTATTCAAGAAAAAATTTTAACTGTTATAAATTTACATATATTCCAATGTCTAATGAAAATCAAGAAAACCCTTAATATTTATCACCCTAAAACAGAAGTTCATCATTATAATACAAGGTATTGTCTTTCAGAACCTATAGAGTTAGATTAAATAAGTCCAAAAAATTGTTCAAGTCTATTGCTATTACAATGTTTAATAATAAATTACCACAAAAGGCACATGATGCAACTTATAGACAATTTACATCTGTTTTGTATAACTGGTTAATCAACTCTACAGTATTAGTGAATTTTTTGACTCCAATGTACATTTTTTCTAAATTTATAACCAGCATTGCTCTTTATTATTACGATTAGTACTAGTATTGGTTATTATTATTATTATTATTATTATTATTATTATTATTATTATTACTATTATTACCAGTATTGTATTTATTTTGTACTGTTGTATTCACCAGTTTTTATATTTTATGCCAAATATCATTTCTTGTATTTTAGTGTATTTTGTCTATTGCAACAAACTCTTGGTCATGACAGTAATAAATGATTGATTGGTTGATTAATAAACGATTCCTTGATATTAAGGGATGTGATGGGAAGATTTATACATTCTGCATTTTTAAGCTACATCCTTGATTATTATTTATTATTAACAGAGAAAAATTCAATCCCGCGGCAATTTTCGAGCCCAGGACCCTGAACTCTACGCACTGAATGCTCTACGACTTGGATACGCTCAATACACAGTACAGGTTCGAACTCCCGTCATTTGATTTTCTCCCTTTTTGACCTCCTTCATATTCGACATATATTATGTCGTCACACATGAGCGCACTCAACTGAGCGACTTGGGCCAGGAACAAACACTTCAGTACTTTTAGATAAATGATCTATGTCATGAAAATATTCATTTTTTTCCCTGCGGAATTTACAATTGTGATTATTATTTTTTAATATGGAGACAAATTCGAACCCAGGACCTTCAGTTCTACACACTGGCTGCTCAGTGGTAGACTACTCATTGCGTAAAACTGAGGGTGCTTGGTTAGGTTTCCGGCTCCGGGCCGAATTTTTCTCCGTTATTAGTAAATAATCACAACACAGAATTGTGTAGGAACAAAAATTAATAACACCACACAGTAGATCCTTCTCTTTGTACATATAATCATGGTGTGACAGATAATTATGTGTCTTTTTGCTGTTATTTATACTCGCTTTAACATCCCTGACTATAGCGCGAGTTAATCTTTTTGGATGAAATCCGAAGGCCTGTGTACTATTGTTGAGACTGGTTCTATTGTTGTGAAGTAGAAGGCGTCTGTAGATGTATTACTGATTTGTTATGAATATGATTTTGGCGATGAATGAGGCCTGTGGTATTCAGAGATGTTATGGCCCGAATTTCCTACCATTTGAGGGAAAACCACAGTCTACTATATACAGTCGCGAAGCTTGAGGTATTTTTTTTTTTGCAAATCTCGCGATAAAGCGCTCCAAGTGGTTAGCAACTAGAAACAATAGACTGTCCATGGTCGACTTTGGACTGTGTCATATTTGTATCGAGTGCTAGCTCGTTGCGTATTTCACATTGATGCTTGTGAAATGTTCGTTATTGGTTATAATGAAAATGTTAATGGCTAAAATATAATAATTGGAATAATAATATGGGACAAGGAGGAGACGTTTGTAGTGCTATAAATTGTAGCAACAGTAAGAGAAAGAGGCCAGAGGTATCCGATTTCCGAAAGATTCAGAAAGGTTCCTGGGTTTCCACAAGAATGCTGTGCAGAAACAAAACTGTTAATTTGAAGTTCTTTGTGACTGTTAGAATACATTATATACTTAAATTGCACAATGAAATGTTTCAGTCTAACCGAAAGGACATTAGATACCGGTTAAAGTTCTGTCACTTAGGCTGCTAAATTTCCAGAGAAATAAAGGTTAGGTCTACTCTTTTTTCAGAGGATATATTTTTAATTGTAGTTATTAATTTTGTTATTATTTTTATGTGTTATTTTACTAAAGACGTAGAAAAATTAAGTTTGTTTTAATGAAATTTATTGATCACGTTTTATTTTCAATTCTGGTGGGATTATTATTGCTTAGGCCTACTTTTTTCTTCAAGGGATATGTTTTTAATTATAGCTGTTAATTTTGTTGTTATTTTTATTTGTTGCTTTACTAGAGATGTGGAAAAAGTCTGTTACAATAAAATTTATTGATCATGTTTTATTTCCAATTCTGGTGTGATTATTATTGCTTAACCTCATCCCACTTTAAGTACGTAAGCATACACTACAAGTACCGGTACACGTAAGTTACTCCATTAATTCATATTTCCATTATTATTGTTGTTGTAAAGAGAAATGCAAATTAATATTTATTGGTTTCATAGTTAATTATCGCTATCGCTATAATCTTGAATGAGTGAAGCTATTATAGTAAATTTCAGTTCGTTTTGCACAAACAAAAATTATATTAACTTATTTCTTGCAGGTATCTTCGAATTTATGGTGGAATTTAATATGCATTCATTAAAATAATAAATTAACTTTATGCATTTAATATTTCAATAATGGAAGGAAGATATTAATTTTTTCCAAAAGAACACGACAACGAAAGTGTAACATATTTTGTCGGCTGCTAGGAGAGAGATCTGCGATGATGAGGCGATAGTAACGATCCTAGTGGTGGGCAACTACCGATGTTTGCATTTTTACTACATATTGAGCTTCGCGACTGTATATAGTAGACTCTGGGAAAACCCTGAAAAACCTCAACCAGGAAATTCAACCCGACCGGGAATCGAACCCGGGCCCCCTCAATAGACATATTGGAAACTCTGTTTTCAAATTTCCATCATCGACCAGTTATATTTTCCCCAACGTTCGGCCAATCTTTCATCATAAATAAAGCAAACAAAACAAAAAAATATGTGTCAGAGGTTTTACTCGACCAGCACAAGTGGTGTCCCATGAGAAATACAAGGAAATCAACCCTTCTGAAGCCATACTCTACCCTCGCGCACGAGGGGAGCATTACTCGACGTTACAGAATTCACTATAACGGAGTTGATTAAAGCAAGTATCTCTCAGCCCTGAACCCCCCCTGACTATAATATAACATGTACAAGTTCGTGTTTATATAGCAATATTAGGTAACGCGTACCATACGCAAGAGATAAAAATTATATAATTGTTGCAAATTTTTGGTTACATATGCAATATATTTCTTTCATACGTTTACGTACTTAAATATTTCTCTACTAAATGACATCGAGATAAATGATCTACCCGTATAATCAAATTAGGAGGAAATTGCACTGTGTGTGTCCCAGTCGAACGATGTGACACGGCACATGCGCGAGACACGGATAAGTGAGCCTGCATTCCATAGATAGGATAGAGCTACTGAGTAAGAGTAATGGTCGATTCACATTATACGGAACATCAACGTCATGTCACGGACCAGCAGCGTTTGTACAACGCAATTTCTATGGTAGCGTTCACATAAACAGGAACGTCACGGACCGTCTGTGATTCTCGAGGAGAATGTTTTGACGTGACGGAACCTATACGTGGACGGTTTTTTCTGCTTGACAACTAGACTCTAGCGGCACCGTTAAAAATTAACATGTCGTAGAACCTATGAGCGACAATCAATTGCACTGTAATTTTTAGGATTCATATGTAAATGTCTAAGGAAAGCATAGAAAAAATTTGGAATCAAAATCTTTTTTGGACAAAGAGAAAAACATTACTAACTTCGAAGCTACCCATTCAAAATAAACATTGAGACTCTCAAAAGTGATAAGCGACAAACTTCTTTATATATCACGTTACATGGGGAGTCAAATCATCGCCCTGATTTCAAATTTGTTTTCAAAATAATAATAATAATAATAATAATAATAATAATAATTATTATTATTATTATAATAAAACCATACACTAGGGAAGACTGTTGTACCTTGAAACATTTTTCACATTTTATTTTATTTCTTTCTTTTTAATTTTGAGGAATGGAATTTTTAAAATGAAAAATTCTTGAAATAATTATTGAAGTTTCCTTTAAAACTTCCTGTATATATTTTCGAATTTTACATGTCCATTAAGGAGGAAAAACAAAATAAAAGGATATGTAATGTGTTCGAAGGTGCAACAGGTTCATGTACCTTGAAATATACCCTCTTGTAAGTTAGAACACATGGAATATACCTGTAAAAACTGATAATCATGATTATTACAAATATTTTGCCATCATAAACCAGAGCAAGCTCCTCTGATTGAGTTTTATTTTTTGGTTTTGTGTTAGAAAACAGAAATCAACGAACGAAATATTTACTTGTGGCACTAAGAAAATTGTTTCGTCCACAGAACTCACATTTCGCAATAAATCAAACCAAAATTACGAAGAGAGCTACTTAACGACTTTCTTTACAATGTACTTCAGTTTGAGTCCTCTAGGTAGCAAAAAAAAAAAAAAAAAAAAAAAAAAAAAAAAAAAAAAAAAAAAAAAATTTCAAAGCTATACTATCCTGAAGGTACAACAGTCTCCCCTACTAAATAGCTGGACTAGTGCGAATTAGAAATACATTTTTTGTGTAGAAAAAGCCCCCTTCATTTCGGGTTAAAATAAAATAACGTATATAAAATAATGTAAATAGATGATTAAGAAGATAAAAAAATAATAATTTAACCCCAGGCTCGAACCAGAGTCCTCCTATACCAAATACCTTACTATAATAATACCGGACAGCTAGCAGTTTTGCGTGCGAACGACCTAGGAGGCCGGTGTGGTGATACTCTCGAAACAAGCTGTAATCAACTGCAATGTATATTGTTGTTGCTGGGCTAGTTAATAGTTTTATGAATTAGTACTAGTGTTAAAATGGCAGGGTGCATATGTGCCGTTTATAATTGTTACAATTACAGCATATCATATTGCTTAAAATCGTACTTTCGATTTCCGAGGGATCATAAAACGTTAGTCAACAACATTCCTTAGTAGGCTCAATTCCTTCGTCTGTCTGTTGAGAGAAAAATACAAATTAGCTTTTTTATTTAGACCTAATAAATTAATAGAAGTTAGTATGTATAGGAAATTTTAAGGTTTTATCAAATTAAGTTTTATTGTTGTCCACATGGGTTTACTAATTATTACAAATATCAGATTACTATCAATTTTATCTCTGAAATTGTCAACAATGTGTATAGGATAATTGTAAAAATTCATTCTTAATGTCAAAATTGATTTTGTCTCACTAAACCAAAGAAAATATATGTAACAATTAATTACGGAAAGTAATATCAAGTATGCAATATTACTCATAATATTATGCAGCTATGATATAAGATAATAATGTTACATTAAATATTATTCAACATTTCTTAGGTGTTTATTATATAATTCCATATTAGTAACTCACGTTTTAAACAATAGTCCGAATCCCGCTATGTTAATTTGTATATGTGGACACAATTCTATCCCGCTCCGCTAGATGTCAGGTCCTCGACATTTCGAACTCACGCCAATGCTGGTAGTATACAGCTGTCCGGTATTATTATAGTAAGGTATTTGCCTATACCACAACCAGGCTCTTGACCAATACGCTACGGAGAGCTATGAAATGCAATTGTTGAATTAGGTGTAATGAACTCTATCATGTTTGCTGCCTATAAACATTTGTTTTATGCCATATAGAGGAAATATATTCATGTAACGTGACATATTCGATCAAAGATCGTTTCTCATTTTATGTAATTTGTAATTCATATTACTGTATTTAATATTTCAGTAGCAATATGGCGCATAAACAATGAAAGAACCTGTGAAAATATATGAAGCGCATCTGATTCGTGATTGGATGACGTTTAACTTAAGTTTCTTTGCGTTTGTGGAAGCTAAACTTCGGCGCTGTCAATGCGTTCGTTCATTTTAACGTTAACCGTAATCAAATACACGCAGCTTGTATTTGACAAACTTCAACGTACTTCACTGTAACGAAGCTAACGCAAACGAACGTCGATCGTAATTCCGGCCTGAGAGGAATGGAGTTACAGCAGAATGGAGAAAGTTACACAATGGAGAACTCCACGCATTGTATCTTCACCTAACATAATTAAGAATATTAAATCCAGATTTTTTAGATGAGCAGAGCACGTAGCACGTATGGATGAATACAGGAATACGTATAGAGTGTTAGTTGGGAGACCTGAGGAAAAAGACCTTTGGGGATGCCGAGACGTAGATGGAAGGATAATATTAAAATGGATTTCACGTAGTTGGGGTATGATGATAGGGACTGAATTAATCTTGCTTAGGATTTCGACCGAAGGCGGGCTTATGTGAGGGTGGCAACGAACCTCAGAGATCTCTAAAAGACATTTGAGGAGGTCAGAAGCAAAGAGGTACAAGTGACTTTTCTCTAAGAACATGAGTTAAGTGCATCCAGGTGATGCTAAAGCATTTAAAATTTTAGTGGCAAAAGTATATAACTTTTAACCACATCACACAATAAAATTCAAGTAAAAAAATTCACGAATTTATGAAAACTTTAATAGGGCCTACTTTCAATCACATTTTCTCTAAAATAACTGAAGTGCACTTATACCTCTTTGCTTCTGATCTCCGCATATGTAAGTAAATTAAGAAAGATTTTCCACTTATTTGAAGGTATAGATTACTACCATAAGCCTTACATTAGTATTAGTAGTTGGAGTTGGAGTTGTATGGGCGAATCCAGTAATGTATATAGAGTTAGTTGGGAAGCCGGAGGGAAAAAGACCTTTGGGGAGGCCGAGACGTAGATGGGAAGATAATATTAATATGGATTTATGGGAGGTGGGATATGATGACTGAGACTGGATTAATCTTGCTCAGGATAGGGACCAATGTAGGGCTTATGTGAGGGCGGCAATGAACCTCCGGGTTCCTTAAATGCCAGTAAGTAAGTAAGTAAGTAAGTAAGAAAGTAAGTAAGTAAGTTGGAGTTGTAAGAAAAACTACGGAAGGGTATCAAGATAAAGTTATAATTTCGTTTCCGTTCGTATCTCACTAGCAGATATCTGAAAATCATTGCAGAAAGTCAACAAATACTCGAAATTCACAAGCGTGTAGTCTAATCCTTTTGAATCAAAAATCATCTGAGGTACTTACATGTCCATCTGTAATTTTCTGAAACTCAAAAAAAAAGGCGGAAAATAAAACCTTATTAATTTATAACTAAGCAAAGAATACCTAAAATAAAAACTAACTGTATTTCAACCAGAGGTCTGCATCGGACGTTTTCGCTCGAGCGCCAAGTACTTCATAGCATAATCCGATAGGTAGCGCATGGGTAAAATAGTCACGAGCGATAAATCCTCGAACGGTGTAAGCCGAGCGTTAAGACATTCGTTCTCGTTGCAATGATGAACTATGTATTAACATCATAGATGTTTATCATTTCAAAACTTTGTCGTGTTTAACTAACCTCTCCATAGTACCTACAACTACAAAACTTGCTTTAAAATGTAACATAAATGTTGTAGGTAAATGTTCCCCCCCCCCCCACACTGGAGTGATTTTGTTTTTGTCACATATGATAGATGTTATTGGATGTAAATTTAATTATTATAAACGGAGAACACAATCACGATAATGCAAGAACTGTATCAAGTTTTCTAGTAATAATAATAATAATAATAATAATAATAATAATAATAATAATAATATTAATAATCATCATCATCACCTCTAATAATTAGTGTATCAATCTTTGCGTCTGTAACAGTTGTGCAGCATGATTATTCGTTTTATTATATTTTCTGTGACGTTATCTCTATACTAATATTGTTATTCATCTACTGCTATATCAATACTAGTTTGTAAAACGTTTCAACATTGTCGCAGTACAATATAGGCGGAACACTATGTATGGACCTATCATATTATATATGTGGTAAATCAAATATTGAATAATTATTAATTAGCAATAATAACTGTATACCGAAGTTTTTCATACTATTTTATTTATAAATTCTTGTTCCTGTTTTGGTACGTTCCATTGACTGTTCCATTAAACGTTTGTCATAAACGCAGAAAATAAATCCTTATTTTTACCGTGTGAGCAAAACATAATATCTGTATCTTATCTGTCGCCTTCCATACAAGATAAGTCATGTCGGTGAGATGACCTTGTACTGTGCTTCTATTTATTACGAGCATATCACGACCGATCGTATCTCACTCGAGGGTGCGACACTCGACCGAGTTCAAGCTAGCGATTTAACTCCAATGCAGCACTCTGATTTCAACTAAGTCAATCAAGTACAAATTACCACATACCTAAAGAATTATAGAAAAGATTATAAACAACTTTAGCAATAGTAGAACAGCGTAGAAAAATTTATTAATAGCAGAAACAGGATCTCCATATGACGCTCACTGTAGACCATTATTTATTCAAGAAAAAATTTTAACTGTTATATATTAATATATATTCCAATGTCTAATGAAAATTAAGTCTTATAGACAATTTACATCTGTTTTGTATAACTGGTTAATCAACTCTACAGTATTAGTGAATTTTTTGACTCCAATGTAACATTTTTCTAAATTTATAAGTTGCATTGCTCTTTATTATTACGATTAGTATTAGTATTGGTTATTATTAGACTTCGTTGAATTACCACACGCAGCATGCAATCAGGTTGTCGATGTACGGTAGTATAGAAGAGGTGAGCGACCGCCCGGTCTCGTAGTATAAGCAGTTCATGTTAAGAGTTGTGACCGGTCCAAATAGATAGAGCAGCTACAGCTAATGTATACCTATGTAAGCACATGTTTTTGCATTACTGTGGTTGGAATAGTCAAAGCTTAACATGTGTTCAATCAAACATACTACAATGACAGTGTTGCCGTTCCAAACAATTGCCCCTGAAATACCCTTACCCCCGCAGGCAGTCTTGACCCTTTGGAAAACGTGGTTGGATGCTATTAATTATTATGCGGAATATTACGGCGAAATAATGGAGGTAATAATTGATGCATTGGATAGCACACAGTTCCGCTGTTGCTGCTATAAAATCATTGCCTTCTGAACATTTATTGGAAGATATTCTGTTCATTGATTCTAATTTTAAAATCGTGTCCAAAAGCATCATCCTATTAGAATCGTCTAAACTACAACTCTCAGAAGCCCTTAACATAGTGTATAAAGTATCACAAACCGTTATCCAAAATAACAATTCACTAATTTCAGAAAAAGTGAAATGTAATTGAGAAACATTATGGCTAAAATTTCTGCCTATTCACAACTTCGTATTATAAATTATGTACTATCAGGTCACGACAAGACGCCTGAAGTTGGTGTACTAAAGAGTAGTGACTTTCCGTTCTTCAAATATGCACCTATTACATCGTGTGATGTTGAACATACATTTTCCCAAAATAAAAACTGTTTGAGTGACCATCGGAGGAGGTTCACTTGGCACTCGCTCAAAATGTACGTAACTCTTCACTGGAATGCACATATTCAAGGATGATGTGAGTATATTACATTAAATTTTAAGAGTTAATATATCTCACTATAAAATAATTGCGTGTTTACATGTTTAGACATTTCCTACTTCAATGATCATTCATTGGGCTATATTTCTTGAATGCAGGATACAAGTTTTATTGTAACCGCAGTATACTGCTCAGTGTTTACATCAGAGGCATACTTCATCCGTTGTACGTCCCCTTCTCCTACAGTCCATACAGCGTGCGCAGTAAACCTTACGATTCTAGTGGCAATGCCACGAAGTCTAGTTATAATAATAATAATAATAATAATAATAATAATAATTATTATTATTATTATTATTATTATTATTGTATTTAATTTGTATTGTTGTATTCACCAGTTTTATATTTTATGCCAAATATCATTTCTTGTATTTTAGTGTATTTTGTCTATTGCAACAAACTCTTGGTCATGACAGTAATAAATGATTGATTGATTGATTAATAAACGATTCCATGATATCAAGGGATGTGATGGGAAGATTTATACATTCTGCATTTTTTAAGCTACATCCTTGATTATTATTTATTATTAACAGAGAAAAATTCAATCCCGCGACAAGTTTCGAACCCAGGACCCTCAACTCTACGCACTGGGTGCTCTACGACTTGGCTACGCTCAATCCACAGTACAGGTTCGAACTCCCGTCATTTGATTTTCTCCCTTTTTGACCTCCTTCAAATTCGACATATATTATGTCGTCACACATGAGCGCACTCAACTGAGCGACTTGGGCCAGGAACAAACAGTTCAGTACTTTTATACAAATCATCTATGTCTTGAAAATATTCAATTTTTCCCTACGGAAATCACTATTGTGATTATTATTTTTTAATACTGGAGACAAATTCGAACCCAGGACTCTCAGTTCTACACACTGGGTGCTCTGTTGTACACTACTCATTGCGTAGAACTGAGGGTGCTTGGTTAGATTTCCGCCGCCGGGCCGAGTTTTTCTCCGTTATTAGTAAATAGTCACAACACAGAATTGTGTAGGAACAAAAATTAATAACATCACATAGTACATCCTTGCTCTTTGTATATATAATCACGGTGTGACAGATAATTATGTCTTCTTGCTGTTATTTATACTCGCTTTAACATCCCTGACCATAGCGCGAGTTAATCTTTCTGGATGAAATCCGAAGGCCTGTGTACTATTGTTGAGACTGGTTCTATTGTTGTGAAGGAGAAGGCGTCTGTAATGTATTACTGATTTGTTATGAATATGATTTTGGCGATGAATGAGGCCTGTGGTATTCAGAGATGTTGTCGCTCGAATTTCCTACCATTTGAGGGAAAACCCTGAAAAACCTCAACCAGGAAATTCAACGCGACCGGGAATCGAACCCGGGCTCTCTGCGTAAGAGACCAGCATGCTGACCCCTACACCACAGAGGTGCTCAATTATGTGTGTTAAAGTTTAATTTCTGTGAGTTAACTAGTTTTCGAGTTATTAACATGTTTATATAGTATGTTGAAAATTTGAAATTTCAAAATGAAATGTGTCGGTCAATTTTTGAGGAAAATATCAGTAAAAGGTTTTTTGCAACATCAGGTTTTCCTATATCTCTACTACAAAAAGATAAATATATCAATTACCGCGCAGTATAACAATTTCTTGCAACGCACGAAGTGCAGTTTCTCCCCACCTTATTACAATTATTATTATTATTATTATTATTATTATTATTATTATTATTATTATTATTATTATCAGTAGTACTGATTAATAGAGATATAGGAAACTCTGTTTTCAAATTTCCATCATCGACGAGTTATATTTTCCCCAACGTTCGGCCAATCTTTCATCATAAATAAAGCAAGCAAAACAAAAAATTATGTCAGAAGTTTTACTCGACCAGCACAAGTGGTGTCTCATGAGAAATACAAGGAAATCAACCCTTCTGAAGCCATGCTCTACCCTCGCGCACGAGGGGAGCATTACTCGACGTTACAGCATTCTCTATAACGGAGTTGATCAAAGTTAGTATATCTCAATCCTGAAACCCCCCCTGACTGTAATATAACATGAACAAGTTTATGTTTATATAGCAATATTAGGCTACGCATACCAAACGCAAGAGATAAAAATTATATAATTGTTGCAAATTTTTGTTTACATATGCAATATATTTCTTTCATACGTTTACGTACATAAATATTTCTCTACTAAATGACATCGAGATAAATGATCTACCCGTATAACCAAATGTAGAGGAAATTGCACTGTGTGTGTCTCAGCCGAACGATGTGACACGGCACATGCGCGAGACACGGATAAGTGAGCCATAGATAGGATACAGCTAGTGAGTAAGAGTAATGGTCGATTCACATAATACGGAACATCAACGTCAAGTCACGGACCAGCAGCGTTTGTACAACGCATTTTGTATAGTAGCGTTCACATAAACGGGCAACGACACGGACCGTCTGGGATTCTCGAGGGAAATGTTTTGACGTGACGGAACCTGTACGTGGACGGTTTTTTTTCTGCTTGACAACTAGATTTTGGCGGCACCGTTAAACGTTAAGATGTCGTAGATCCTATGAGAGACAATGAATTGCACTGTAATTGTTAGGATTCATATACAAATGTCTAAGGAAAACATAGAAAAAAATTTACAATCAAAATCTTTTTTTGGACAGCGAGAAAAAAATTACTACCTTCGAAGTCACCTGTTCAAATTAGACATTGACACTCTCAAAAGTGATAAGCGACAAACTTTTTTATTTATCACGTTAAATGGGGAGTCAAAGCGAGAGATATCTTTAGAAAGAATGGAAATTACTTTTAAATGTGGCGGATATTCAAAACATGTACCGGTTTGCGAGTTACGACGAGTTTACTGCATAATGGGGGGGGGGGTTGTGTGGCGGACGTTCTTATGCAGAGTGACAACTTTTATCTGTTAGAACTGCGGTTTCTCATAGAAATCATCGCTCTGATTCCAAATTTGTGTTCAAAATATTTCCATTCCTTCAGGGTTTCGAGTTAATGTAATTAAAATATTCCTAGTACAGTAACTTATGTTGATTAAACACTCGTATGGCATAATTTGAAATTGAGAAGAATGAAAAGAAAAAATTATTGTATTACTGTCATTATTAATAATAATAATAATAATAATAATAATAATAATAATAATTATTATTATTATTATTATTATTATTATTAACAGTATTGTATTTAATTTGTATTGTTGTATTCATCTGTTTTTTTATTTTATGCCAATATTTCTTGTCATTTAGTGTATTTTGTCTATTGCAACAAACGCTTAGTCATGACAATAAATGATTGATTGATTAATAAACGATTGATTGATATTAAGGGATGTAGTGGGGAGATTTATACATTCTGCATTTTTAAGCTAAATCCTTGATTGTTATTTATTATTAACAGAGAAAAATTCAATCCCGCGACAAGTTTCGAACCCAGTACCCTCAACTCTACGCACTAGGTGCTCTACGACTGAGCTACGCTTAATCCACAGTACAGGTTCGAACTCCTGTCATTTGATTTTCTCCCTTTTTGACCTACTCCATATTCGACATATGTTATGTCGTCACACAGGAGCGCATTCAACTGAGTGACTGGGCCAGGAACAAACACTTATCGATGGTCCCTAGGAAAAACACTGTAACTGACATTTTGAAGAATTTGAGTTTTAATCGTAGACCAGAAGGTTTCATAACAGACCATCTGTGGAATAATAGTACATTATGCGACGAGCCTATAATGGTAGTAATTTAGACGCAAGTATGATTGGTTATGAAACGAGCGCAAGCGAGTTTCATAATTTTCATACGAGCGTCTTAAATACCAAGTTTCATACGACATTTTATGCTCGACCATATTAATTCATTTTATTTGAATGTTATTTACAATTAACTCTAATTATTATAGTAACAGAACATAACCTTCTGCTACCGTATTGGATTTCCAGCCTCCGTGACTTTTCGCTAATTCTCTTTCGATTGCATATCCGAGAATAATCGATACTTGCGGTTTTATAACGGTACAAAGCTGACTTGTCATTGGCTGAACACCTGTAAGCTGACTTGTCATTGGATGAACACCTGTACTTTAATGAGTAGCTGTACTTTAAGACATGCATTAAAGGACTGCTACCAGGTGTATAATTACTACATTTCGGCATGGTCGAGCATAAATATGATTAAGATCGGCTAGATATTTGAGCAGTACCGGGCAATATTGAAATATTGTAACCAACATTCATACATTTTATACGTAGAATAGTATTGTACCTCACTTAAGCATTTGTCGACTGTCTCTTTTCGCAATATTGTCCCGTTAAAACTATTGTAAGTGACAGAGTTACCATAGTCTTCTCTGAATGAATAATTGAATCAGTGTATGTAATTTAAACTTCCAAACTTCGTAACAGTCTCCAAATATGCCAATGAAAGGTGCTGAGAAGGATACTAGGCTTATCACTGAGGGACAGAGTTCCAAACGAAGTGCTACAAACGTGTCAGCAATTAAAGATCCAGCACTGCAAGCCACCAACACCAAATGGAATTGGGGAGGCCTTGTTGCACGACTTAGAGACGGAAGACGGACGCAGACAGTCACACCAGCGAATAGGGATTATAAAGAATGGACACTTCGCGTCGGTACCTTTGATGTAGCCGGACTGATTTCAATGACCTTCAAGCCAGCTAAAGCGTGAGATTCTGCTTTCTCCCTAGAGTTGGCGCTGACATCACACCAGCTAGCAGTCGACACAGCGGAAATATAACACATATAATTAATACATCTAAGGTACATTATGTATCAAATAAAATAAATTGGATCCATAAAATAATAAATCCGTCATTAACTGTAATGTCTAGACTCTAGAGTTCCTTTATAATGAGAGTTGAGACGTTGACTCCAACAACAATTAAAATATGTAATGATTTGATAGCGCTGAAAATAGAAAAAGAAAACTCTTACGAGAAGTAAAACCATATACCTGTATTATATTATATACAAATATTAAACGAATTCGATACTTAATTTTATAATGTATTATATTATTTTATAATATAATTTATTATATCTGAAATATAATATAAAAAATTACAACTAGTTTGTCACTGAGAAATAAGGAAAAGCTGTTAATTTGAATTTATTTGAAGCAAAGCGTTACTGGATTATGCAATAAGGTAGGCGATGTTTGGATCATGTGTCTCAACTCTATTCTCAATTATTATCTTAGCGTATGCTCGATTACACTAACCTCTAGCGCTTGAAAGTGGAACCAAACGCTGGCGCACAGAGAAACAAAACACAGGAAAATTCGCTCAGTGTCCATTCTTTATAATCCCTATTCGCTGGTCACACTATGGGATCCCCGCATTGGCAAGAGATCAGGCGAAAGACCAAGAAGAAGATGGGCCGACCTCTTCAGTGAACGTGTTGGAAGCCATTGGTCAAGCAGAGCAAGACATAGGGAAGACTGGAAAAACCTAGGAAGGCAAGTGAACAACGACTAAAACCAGTGCGACAGAAACAAGCGAACAATATCCAACAGTGCAAAATGTGAATAAAGTGAACAGTTCCAAGGTTGTAAACATCTCTTACGCGGAGTAGCTCACCGCGTGAGACAAATAGAGCTCTCCCTCTATAGGAGGAGACCTTTGCCCTTAACGGGACACTTTTAGGTTAATCATTTCAATCATTTCATTTCAATGTAATTTAAAAGTATTGTATCTGCATTTTGCAACAGCATGCAGATAATAATCCGAGGCATGACAGCCCATGAAGGACCATGACCAACGAGACCAGCTGGCTGATGGCCTCACGTCCACATGCCGAAGGAGATGCGGACGTTCATCCAACCAGAATGGAGGTATCGTGTGTTAACACGACGATGATCCTCCGAGCCGTTATAGCTGGCTTTCATAACCAGATTTCGCTACCTATCGTAGCTCCCCAAATGCATCACGATGCTGGGAGGGCACCAGTTCCATACACTGGCCGAAATTTCATGAGAAAATTTCTTCCCCCATGAGGACTCGAAACAGCGCGCATTCCGTAACATGAGTCCTAGGCAGGATGTTTGCAAAGGAGGTATCCAGAAGTAGATGTTCCAGGTAAGTTTGATTTTGCTATGTTTTGCTGTTACTTACTATATAGTGTGTTTTTGAAAACTTCAGCTTAAGAATGAAATATCCAAATAACTATCGTGAGACCACATTCATAACTAAAAATAGAGAAGTTCTCCTTACACCAACAATATAGGACGTCCATAGATTCTATATAATCCAGCATATGGTCCGTGTGGCTCTGGTTTGTTGTAATATTAAGCCACGGTTATTACATACCTATCTACAGTTTACTTGTATTCTAGATTTGTTGGTAACTGCAATCTTGCACCTCAGTCTTGACATTTTATATTGAAGCCCAGTTAGCTCTGTAGTGGTTTTAAGTTATAATTAAATATATTCTTATAAATGAGTTCTATACTTTTAAAATAATTTTTAAATGAAAAAGGTGAGTTTTTAACTTCTCCACCGTCTGAAATTTCCAGAGTAGCCTATTATAAAACATTTTCCATACTTGGATCTGAGGGCGAATATTTCGATTCAGATTATTTATTGAGATCCAACGTTCAGTCTCCCTACTGATAACCTAGCATTAACTATAATATTGTATTGTATTAATTCAACTAATACAATCATGATTCGCTTTTTGAATGTTGCTAATTTCATAAGAAAAAATTGCGGTATAACAATGGAATTCTAACATTTCATTTTGTATCACAGATTGACCTGCAACAAATGGAAATGGCACCAGAGCAAGATACTTCTGATGATAACGATGAGGGACTTCTACAACACATTGTATTTGATAATAGTATTATAATATGTCTGTTCAGGACAACTTCCCGGAAAAAACAACACACATGGAATAAAGCAGATTCAATCCATCCTTTAAATGAACGAAGAAAAAAAGGACGAAAAGTATTCACTCTGAACAACGGATAATGCTAGTGAAAATGGCTAAAGCAAGTGGAAACCCTATGAGGTAACTAAAATAACACAAATCGATTTTAAAAAGTTGTAGTCTCTAATCGCCAACGACAAGGGCAACTGAAATTTGACAGAAGAAAATGAAAAAGTTTTTCGATGAAAGTGAGGCAAATTCAAATTGTTCCTGAATTAAGCAAGAAAATATTCATAAAATACAATCATATTGATGAACAAGACCATACAGTAGCATTGACATACAACGCAAAGTTAAACTCAGGACTTGGAAGGATATAAATCTAAAATATGATTACATTGCTCCACTAGCATTCTCCCAAAGTAAAGTATTCTTCGATCTGCTATCATTGTGACTAAATACACCCCATATTCCTGGCATTTATCACGGCTGTGATGAATAACATTAAATTCAGTGGCATTGTAAAACAAATTACTATACTTTTTCTAATATTTATGTACATTCTTCCTGTTTGTAGTTATGTAGTTACAATTCTGTTAAGTGTAAACTGTGACATTATCGCTCCTTCTTTCACAAGCAATACTATTATATGACACATACAATGTTCTTACCGGGAATTTCTGTTATCTTTCTAATATTGTAAGTAACAATACGCATATAAGGAATGATTTCAGAGAATGTGTTATCACCAGGGAAAGGATTTATATGTAAATACATATTTACTTATAAAGCTAATATAATTTATATTTTGCATTATCTTTATGTTTCACAATGTGTAGGGTTGAAAAATCCTACTTTTATTTTCCATATTTTTCCATATTTTAGAGTTTAGTACATATTTTCGTTAATTTCCATATATTTTCCATATTTCATATAAAACAGTCCATATTATATTAGGTTTAACAATAAAACAAAACAAAATTCCATTAACTTTTAAAAATACATTTCAACAATAGAGATTTAAACACATGTTCAGTAATCCCTTTAACATCAGAGTTATTTGAAAATTAGCAGTCCTATCAACAATGGGAAAGTAAGTTACAAAACTGTATTAATTTAATTTAAAATTTTTAACAGACTTCAGTTGTGCAGCTCAACAGTTAAATGCCAGTCAGAGTACACATAGGTTCAGTTTTGTAAATCATACTATAAAGACGGTAAATATGCCAAAAGTACGTCATTCAGTCAATTTAAAATCAAAACTAACAAGTTACATTTCAGAATTTAAAGAAGATGGTTTATCAACTGACAATAAAATATTATTTTGTAATTTGTGTCAGTGTGCAGTATCATCTACACAAAAGTTCCTGGTGCAACAACACATTACAACTAGTAAACATCAGGCCAACAAACAACTAAATTCCAAGCAGAGACAATTGTTTTTAACACAACCAACAACATCGAATGTAAGATCTGAGTTTAACATCGACCTGTGCCGTTCTCTCATCTCTGCTGATATTCCTCTCTACAAACTAAAGAATAAGGTCTTCAGGGAATTCCTTGAAAAATATACTCAACATACAATCCCGGATGAGTCAACACTTAGGAAGACGTATGCTCCATCCATCTACGATGAGACAATACAGAAGATAAGAGATGAAATTAAAGATAGTTCAATTTGGGTTTCCATTGATGAGACTCCCGACAAAGAAGGTAGACTTGTTGGTAATGTAGTTATCGGTTTGTTAAGTGAACAATATTCTGAACGAATTCTTTTACATTGTGATGTTCTAGAAAAGTGCAATAACAAAACTATAGTTAAACTGTTCAACGAAGCTATGGGTATCCTGTGGCCAAAGGGTATTATGTACGATAATGTGTTATTCTTTATTAGCGATGCTGCCCCTTATATGGTCAAAGCTGGACAAGCATTATCTGTTGTATATCCTAAATTGACTCATTTTACTTGTGTGGCGCATGCATTTCATCGTGTGGCAGAAGTGGTCAGAGACAATTTCCCTAAAGTAGATTTGTTGATTTCATCAGTGAAAAAAGTATTTCTCAAAGCTCCCAGTAGAGTTAACGTGTTGAAAGAAATGTACCCTGAAATTCCATTGCCACCAAAGCCAATTTTAACTAGATGGGGTACATGGCTAGAAGCAGTTGAATATTATGCCGAACATATAGACTCTATTAACAATGTTCTCCTTGCATTGGACTCTGAAGATGCAGTCTCAATTGATACTGCGAAAACAGTTACCTGTGACATAAGTGTGAAGAATGACTTAGCTCACATTCAGCATACATTTTCATGCATCATAAAAACGCTCAAAAGTCTCCAAAATAGGCACCTTTCACTATCTGAAAGTTTTGAAATTATAAATAGTACTGTGGAACAACTGAATCGTGGTAGAGGTAAAGTTGCAGATGCAGTAAGAGCTAAGGTGGACACTGTACTTTCAAAAAACCCTGGATATGAAGAACTACAAAAGGTTGTTGCTGTGATGAGTGGTGAATCAACAGTGAAGATTAACTTGGACTTATCCCCAGCAGACATTGTGAAATTGAATTATGTACCAGTTACTTCTTGTGACGTCGAACGCTCTTTTAGTCAGTATAAATCTATCCTCAGAGACAATAGAAGAAGATTCACTTTTCAGCACTTGAAAGAAATGTTTGTAACCTATTGTTATGGTAACAGACAATAAAAATTGTGTTTTGTTGAAACTACATTGGAAGATAAGGTACGTCCATTATATTTTTTGTTTAGTTTGATTAAAATGTACCAATATTTAACGTACATAGTCATTTTTTATAATTTTAAGTCCATATTTAATTCCATATTTTGGTAAAAATCCATATTTAATTCCATATTTTGGTAAAAATAACTACATATATATTTACATATTTCATATATTTTTAGTCCATATAAATCCGTTCCCTGGTTATCACTAAAATGGAGAAAGACATCAATTTCAGTAATGGTAATGTAAAGAAAAAAGGCCTAATGAAAAATACTGATTTTTCACAGCCATCCGAAGTACTTTTTAACCCTTAGTCGCCTGACGGTACTTAGAAGTACCATGATTTATTTTGCATATTGGAAGACCTGGAAGAATAATAAACCGCGAGAAATTACTTGTAACCTGATAAATAAAATCCATCAAGGTTACTGACATTATTGTACATAGAAATACGACCATTTTTAAATAAAAAATTAAAAAATATAAAAAATAAAAAAATTCTGAAAAAATTACTGTATGTTCAGAATTCATATTCTAACAATATTCAGCAAAGAAAATGGATTTATTTTAATTTTTTCTTATATCCGGCAACAAAGGGTTAATTCTATTGCAAAAGTTCATTTTGTCAGTTACAATGTTCTTCCTTGGGAACATTCTTGTAGACAAATGATCTATGTCATGAAAATATTAATTTTTTCCCTACGGAATTCACTATTGTTATTATAACTTTTTAATACTGGAGACAAATTCGAACCCAGGACCCTCAGTTCTACACACTGGGTGCTCAGTGGTAGACTACTCATTGCGTAGAACTGAGGGTGCTTGGTTAGGTTTCCGGCGCCGGGCTGAATTTTTCTCCGTTATTAGTAAATAATCACAACACAGAATTGTGTAGGAACAAATTTAATAACAACACGTAGTAGATCCTTGCTCTTTGTACATATAATCACGGTGTGACAGATAATTATCTGTGTCTTTTTGCTGTTATTTATACTCGCTTTAACATCCCTGACCATAGCGCGAGTTACTTTTTGGATGAAATACGAAAGCCTGTGTAATATTGTTGAGACTGATTCTATTGTTATGAACTAGATGGCGTCTGTAGATATATTACTGATTTGTTATGAATATGATTTTGGCGATTAATGAGGTCAGTGCTATTCAGAGATGTTGTGGCCCGAATTTTCTGCAATTTGAAGGAACCCTAAAAAACCTCAACCAGGAAAGTCAACCCGACCGGGAATCGAACCCGGCCCCCTGCGTAAGAGACCAGCATGCTGACCCCTACACCACAGACATGGTCAATTATGTGTGTTAAAGTTTAATTTCTGTGAGTCAACTAGTTTTCGAGTTATTAGCAAAAATAAGAGTATGTTGCAAAATTTGAATATTTCAAAATTAAATGTGTCGGTAAATTTTTGAGGAAAATATCAGTGAACAGTTTTTTGCAACATCAGGTTTTCCTATGTCTCTACTACAAAAAGGTAAATATATGTATAACCGCGCAGCGTAACAATATTTCCTGCCACGCACAAAGTGCAGTTTCTTCCATGTTATTACAATTATTATTATTATTATTATTATTATTATTATTATTATTATTATTATTATTATCAGTAGTACTGATTAATAGACATATTGGAAACTCTGTTTTCAAATTTCCATCATCGACCAGTTATATTTTCCCCAACGTTCGGCCAATCTTTCATCATAAATAAAGCAAACAAAACAAAAAAATATATGTCAGAGGTTTACTCGACCAGCACAAGTGGTGTCCCATGAGAAATACAAGGAAATCAACCCTTCTGAAGCCATGCTCTACCCTCGCGCACGAGGGGAGCATTACTCGACGTTACAGAATTCACTATAACGGAGTTGATTAAAGTAAGTATCTCTCAGCCCTGAACCCCCCCTGACTATAATATAACATGTACAAGTTCGTGTTTATATAGCAATATTAGGTAACGCGTACCATACGCAAGAGATAAAAATTATATAATTGTTGCAAATTTTTGGTTACATATGCAATATATTTCTTTCATACGTTTACGTACTTAAATATTTCTCTACTAAATGACATCGAGATAAATGATCTACCCGTATAATCAAATTAGGAGGAAATTGCACTGTGTGTGTCCCAGTCGAACGATGTGACACGGCACATGCGCGAGACACGGATAAGTGAGCCTGCATTCCATAGATAGGATAGAGCTAGTGAGCAACAGTAATGGTCGATTCACATTATACGGAACATCAACGTCACGTCACGGACCAGCAGCGTTTGTACAACGCAATTTATATGGTAGCGTTCACATAAACAGGAACGTCACGGACCGTCTGTGATTCTCGAGGAGAATGTTTTGACGTGACGGAACCTATACGTGGACTGTTTTTTCTGCTTTACAACTAGACTCTAGCGGCACCGTTAAAATTTAACATGTCGTAGAACCTACGAGCGACAATCAATTGCACTGTAATTTTTAGAATTCATATGTAAATGTCTAAGGAAAGCATAGAAAAAACTTGGAATCAAAATCTTTTTTGGACAAAGAGAAAAAAATTACTAACTTCGAAGCTACCCATTCAAAATAGACATTGACACACTCAAAAGTGATAAGCGACAAATTTCTTTATTTATCACGTTATATGGGGAGTCAAATCATCGCTCTGATTTCAAATTTGTTTTCAAAATAATAATAATAATAATAATAATAATAATAATAATAATAATAATAATAATAATAATAATAATAAAACCATACACTAGGGAAGATTGTTGTACCTTGAAACACTTTTCACCTTTTATTTTATTTTATTTAATTTTTTAATTTTGAGCAATGGAATTTTTAAAATGAAAAATGCTTGAAATAATTATTGAAGTTTCCTTTAAAACTTCCTGTATATATATTTTCGTATTTTACATGTCCATTAAGGAGGAAAAATAAAATAAAGGGATATGTAATGTGTTCGAAGGTGCAACAGGTTCATGCACCTTGGAATACACCCTCTTGTACTGTAAGTTGGAACACATGGAATATACCTGTAAAAACTGATAATCATGATTATTACAAATATTTTGCCATCATAAACCAGAGCAGTCTCCTCTGATTGAGTTTCATTTTTTGGTTTTGTGTTAGAAAACATAAATCAACGAACGAAATATTTACTTGAGGCACTAAAAAAATTGTTTCGTCCACAGAACTCACATTTCGCAATAAATCAAACCAAAATTACGACCAGAGCTACTTAACGACTTTCTCTACAATGTACTTCAGTTTGAGTCCCCTGGGTAGCAGCAAAAATAAAAAAAAAAAAATTCAAATCTATACTATCCTGAAGGTACAACTGTCTCCCCTACTAAAGAGCTGGTCTAGTGCGAATAACAAATATATTTTTTGTGTAGTAAAAGCCCCCTTTATTTCGGGTTAAAATAAAATAACATAAATAAAATAATGTAAATAGATGATTCAGAACATAAAAAAAATAATTTAACCCCAGGCTCGAACCAGGTTCCTCCTATACCAAATACCTCACTATAATACGGGACAGCTAGCAGTTTTAGGTTTTACCAAATTAAGTTTTATTGTTGTCCACATGGATATACTAATTATTACAAACATCAGATTACTATCAATTTTATCTTTGCAGTTGTGAACAATGTGTATAGGATTATTGTAAAAATTCATTCTTAATGTCAAAATTGATTTTGTCTCACTAAACCAAAGAAAATATACGTAACAATTAATTACGGAAAGTAATACCAATTATGCAATATTTCTCATAATATTATGCAGCTTTGATATAAGATAATAATATTACATGAAATATTATTCAACAATTCTTAAGTGTTTATTATATAATTCCATATTAGTAACTCACGTTTTAAACAATAGTCTGAATCCCGCTATGTTAATATTTGTATATGTGGACGTAATTCCATCCCGATCCGCTAGATGTCCGATCCGCGATATTTCGCACTCACGCCAATGCTGCTAGTATACAGCTGTCCGGTATTATTATAGTAAGGTAATTGCCTATACCACAACCAGGCTCTTGACCAAAACGCTATGGAGAACTATGAAATGCGATTGTTGAATTAGGTGTGATGAACGCTTTCATGTTTGCTGCCTATAATGTTTAAATTTAAAAATGTATTTTATGCCATATAGAGGAAATATATTCATGTGACGTGACATATTCAATAAAAAATCGTTTCTCATATTACGTAATTTTTAATTAATATTACTGTATTTATTATTTCAGTAGCAATATGGCACATATACAACGAAACAATCTGTGAAAATATATGAAGCGCTTCTGATTCGTGATTGGATGACGTTCGAGTTACGTTTCTTTGCGTTTGTGGAAGCTAGACTTCGGCGCTGTCATGCGTACATTCATTTTAACGTTAACCGTAATCAAATACACGGAGCTTGTATTTGACAAACTTCAACGTACTTCACCGTAACGAAACTAACGCAAACGAACGTCGATCGTAATCCCGGCCTAAAAGGAATGAAGTTACAGAAGAACGGAGAAAGTTACACAATGGAGAACTCCACGCATTGTACCTTCACCTAACATAATTAAGAATATTAAATCCAGACGTTTGAGATGAGCAGAGCATGTAGCAAGTATGAGTGAATCCAGAAATACGTATAGAGTGTTAGTTGGGAGACCTGAGGAAAAAGACCTTTGGGGATGCCGAGACGTAGATTGGAAGGTAATATTAAAATGGATTTCAGGTAGTTGGGATATGATGGTAGGGACTGAATTAATCTTGCTTAGGATTTGGACCGATGGAGGGCTTATGTGGGGGCGGAAATAAACCTCCGAGTTCTCTAAAAGCCATTTGAGGAAGTCAGAAGCAAGGAAGTACAAGTGACATTTCTAAGAACATGAGTTAAGTGCATCCATGTCATGCTAAAGCATCTAAAATGTTAGTGGTAAACGTATATAATTTTTATGCTCGACCATGCCGAAATGTAGTAATTATACACCTGGTAGCAGTCCTTTATTGCATGTCATTAAAGTATACCTACTCATTACACAACAGGTGTTCAGCCAATGACAAGTCACCTTTGTACCGTTATAAAACCGCAAGTATCGATTATTCTCGGATATGCAATCGAAAGAGAATTAGCGAAAAGTCACGGAGGCTGGAAATCCAATACTGTCGCAGAAGGTTATGTTCTGTTATTATAATAATTAGCGTTAATTGTAAATAATATTCAAATAAATTCAATTTGTCATCTCGTTATTCAATGTCTAATTTAATTTCAATGTTATATCAAAGATAATATTAGTTTACCCTCTAGGTTCTTATAGGCTATCAAGGTCAATGTGGACATCTGTTCCTCGGAAAAAATCAATACTTTCGCGTTTGCGCACATCTCACAATTTACGAGGTATTGCCCCAGGTCAGTTAGATACAAACAAAATGAATAATTTCAAGTTATAAATATGGTCGAGCATAAAAAGTCGTATGAACCTCGCCTATAACGGTAATTAAGAAGCTCGTATGAAAATTATTACACTCGCTTGCGCTCGTTTCATAAACATCAGTACTCACTTCTTAATTACTATCATTATAGGCTCGTTGCATAATGTACTATAACCGCATCACACAATAAAAGTCAAGTAAACAAATTCACGGAGTTTACGAAAATTTTAATAGGGCCTACTTTCAATAACATTTTCTCTAAAATAACTGAAATGCACTTATACCTCTTTGCTTCTGACTCCTCATTTGTAAGTAAATTAACAAAGATTTTGCACTTATTTTAAGGTATAGATTACTACCATAAGTCTTATATTAGTATTAGTAGTTGTAGTTGGAGTTGTATGGGCGAATTCCGTAATGTTTATAGAGTATTAGTTGGGAAGTCGGAGGGAAAAAGACCTTTGGGGAGGCCGAGACGTAGATGGGAAGATAATATTAAAATGGATTTGAGGGAGGTGGGATATGATGACAGAGACTGGATTAATCATGCTCAGGATAGGGACCAATGACGGGTTTATGTGAGGGCGGCAATGAACCTCCGGGTTCCTTAAACGCCAGTAAGTAAATTGGAGTTGTAAGAAAAAGTACGGAAGGGTATCAAGATAAAGTTATAATTTAGTTTCTGTTCGTATCTCACCAGCAGATATCTGAAAATCATTGCAGAATGTCAACAAATACTCGAAATTCACAAGCGTGTGGTCTAAAAGTTTTGAATTAAAAATCATCTGAGGTACTTACACGTCTATCTGTAATTTTCTGAAACTCAAAAAGGCGGAAAATAAAACCTTATTAATTTATAACTAAGCCAACAATGCCTAAAATAAAGCCTAACTGTATTTCAACGAGAGGTCTGCATCGGACGTTTTCGCTCGAGCGCCAAGTAGTTCATAGCATATTCCGATAGGTAGCGCACATGCATGATGGGTAAAATTGTCACGAGCGATAAATCCTCGAACGGTATAAGCCGAGAGTTAGACATTCGTTCTTGTTACAGTGATGAACTGTGTAGTGACATCATAGACGTTTATCATTTCAAAAGTTTGTAGTGTTTAACTAACCTCTCCATAGTACCTACAACTACAAAACTTGCTTTAAAATGTAATATAAATGTTGTAGGTAAATGTTTCCTCCCCCCATCCACACAGGAGTGATTTTGTTTTTGCCACATCTGATAGATGTTATTGGGTGTCAATGCAATTATTATAAACGGAGAACACAATCACGATAATGCAAGAACTGTATCAAGTTTTCTAGTAATAATAATAATAATAATAATAATAATAATAATAATAATAATAATAATAATAATAATAATAATAATCTCTAATAAGTAGTGTAACAATCTTTGCGTTTGTAACAGTTGTGCAGCATGATTATTCGTTTTATTATATTTTCTGTGACGTTATCTCTGTACTAATATTGTTATTCATCTACTGCTATATCAATAATATTTTGTAAAATGTTCCTACATTGTCTCAGTACAATATAGGCGGAGCACTATGTATGGACCTATCATATTATACATATGGAAATCAAATATTGAATAATTGTTAATTAGCAATAATAACTGTATATCAAAGTTTTTCATACTATTTTATTTATAACTTCATGTTCCTGTTTTGCTACGTTCCATTGACTGTTCCATTAAACGTTTGTCATAAATGCAGAAAATAAAGCCTTATTTTTACCGTGTGAGCAATACATATGTGTATCTTATCTGTCGCCTTCCATACAAGATAAGACATGTCGGTGAGATGACCTTGTACTGTGGTATTTATGACGAGCGTATCACGACCGATCGTATCTCACTCGAGGGTGCGACACTCGATCGAGCTCAAGCGAGCGATTTAACTCCAATGCTGCACTCTAATTTCAACTAAGTCAATCATGTACAAATTACCATAATACCTAAAGAATTATAAAAAAGATTATAAACAACTTTAGCAATAGTAGAACAGCGTAGAAAATTTATTAGTAGCAGAAACAGGGTCTCCATATGACGCTCACTGTAGACCACTATTTATTCAAGAAAAAATTTTAACTGTTATAAATTTATATATATTCCAATGTCTAATGAAAATTAAGAAAACCCTTAATATTTATCACCCTAAAACAGAAGTTCATCACTATAATACAAAGTACAATTATTGTCTTTCAGAACCTATAGAGTTAGATTAAATAAGTCCAAAAATGGTTCAAGTCTATTGCTATAACAATGTTTAATAATAAATTACCACAAAAGGCGCATGATGCAACTTATAGACAATATTAAATCTGTTTTCTATAACTGGTTAATCAATAATCCACTCTATAGTATTAGTGAACTTTTTACTCCAATGTAAATTTTTTGTAAATTTATAAGCTGCATTGCTCTTTATTATTACGATTAGTATTAGTATCGATTATTATTGTTGTTATCATTATCATTATTATTATTATTATTATTATTATTATTATTATTATTATTATTATTATTATTATCATTATTATTACCAGTAGGCTATTGTATTTAATTTGTATTGTTGTATTCATCTGTTTTTATAATTTATGCCAAATATTATTTCTTGTAATTTAGTGTATTTTGTCTATTGAAGTGGTGGGCAAATGAATGCAACCCACAAGACAGAATTTAAATGGCAACTATTTACTGTGGGAGGGGTTGCACTCTACAGTGCAGTGACGGATTTACAGATAGTTGCGCCAATACACTACTTCCTACCATACGTAATTAGAAGAGTTCATTCACGTGATATTTAATTAATCATTTTTCAAAGCAATTTCTTCGAATGCTATTTTCATTTGTGCAAGGAGATGAGCATCACTTAAGCGGAATCTGTGGCTAGAATTCATAAATTTCATTTTAGAAAACAGCTATTCGCACTGGTAGGTTGATGAATATATACTCATTATTTTTAAGTAACCTGTATGAGCAGTGGATGTGTAGCATTGGACAGCTTCTTAAAAATTTTAACCCCCAGCAAACCTTCACATTCTGCTTTCAATAAACTACCAGTTTGCAAATCCAGTACCTCTAACTGCAATTCTGGGATAACATTTTAAATTTCAACATGAAAAGGAGTGACAAAAATATTGAAATCTTTCTCCATCCTTTGAAAATCACTGAATCTGTGTTCTTTGAACTCGTATAATAGGTGATCTATGTTAAGAATGTACTTATTTAAGTTAGCGACCTGAATATTTGTAGCTGATCCTATACATGAGAAATGACCGCCTTTCTTGTAAGTGTGATATCCTCTCGATTCAGATGCTTCTGCGAAAGACATTGTATCACTAGTGAAGCTCCGAAGTACAGCAGTCCAGTATAATCCGCCACGACATTTTCGTGGGGTGGGGAAGTGGAAGGTAGGGGGTAAGGTTGATGCTTCGCTGAGGTCTGACATCACTGCGACAATGTCGCAGGAATGCCCGCCAAAACTGTTGGTCATGACATTAATAAATGATTGATTGGTTAATAAATGATTGATTGATATTAAGGGATGTGATGGGGAGATGTATACATTCTGAATTTTTTATGCTACATCCTTGATTATTTTTTATTTCAATCCCGCGACAAGTTTCGAACCCAGGACCCTCAACTCTACGCACTGGGTGCTCTACGACTGAGCTACGCTCAATCCACAGTACAGGTTCGAACTCCTGTCATTTTATTTTCTCCCTTTTTGACCTAGTACTTCATATTCAACATATATTATGTCGTCACACATGAGCGCACTCAACTGAGTGACTGTGTCAGGAACAAACAATTGTGTACTTTTAGACAAATGATGAATGTCATGAAGTTATTCATTTTTTCCCTACGGAATTCACTATTATGATTTTTTTTTTAAATACTGGAGACAAATTCGAACGCAGGACCCTCAGTTCTACACACTGGCTGCTCAGTGGTAGACTACTCATTGCGTAGAACTGAGGGTGCTTGGTTAGGTTTCCGGCGCCGGGCCGAATTTTTCTCCTTATTAGTAAATAGTCACAACACAGAATTGTGTAGGAACACAAATTAATAACATCACATAGTGGATCCTTGCTCTTTGTACATATAATCACGGCGTGACAGATAATTATCTGTGTCTTTTTGCTGTTATTTATACTCGCTTTAACATCCCTGGCCACAGCGCGAGTTAATCTTTTTGGATATTTTCTGCCATTTGAAGGAAAACCCTGAAAAACCTCAAACAGGAAATTCAACCCAACCGTGAATCGAACCCGGGCCTCTGCGTAAGAGACCAGCATGCTGACCCCTACACCACAGACTTGGTCAATTTTCTGTGTTAAAGTTTAACTTCTGTGAGTCAAATAGTTTTCTAGGTATTAACAAAAATACGAGTATGTTGAAAAATTTGAATATTTGAAAATGAAATGTGTCGGTCAATTTTTGAGGAAAATATCAGTAAAAGGTTTTTTTTGTAACATCAGGTTTTCCTATGCCTCTACTACAAAAAAATGGGTCCACACCTGTGGAGTAACGGTCAGCGCGTCTGGCTGCGAAACCAGGTGGCCCGGGTTCGAATCCCGGTCGGGGCAAGTTACCTGGTTGAGGTTTTTTCCGGGGTTTTCCCTCAACCCAATAGGAGCAAATGCTGGGTAACTTTCGCTGCTGGACCTCGGACTCATTTCACCCGCATTATCACCTTCATATCATTCAGACGCTAAATAACCTAGATGTTGATACAGCGTCGTAAAATAACCCAATAAAACATAAAAATAAAATAAAAAACTACAAAAAAAGTCGAATATACGTTTAACCGCGCAGTGTAACAATTTCTTCCAACGCACGAAGTGCAGTTTCTCCCACCTTATTATTATTATTCTTATGATTGTTTTATTATTATTATTATTATTATTATTATTATTATTATTATTATTATTATTATTATTATCATCAGTAGTACTGATTAATAGACATATTGGAAACTCTGTTTTCAAATTTCCATCATCGACCAGTTATATTTTCCCCAACGTTCGGCCAATCTTTCATCATAAATAAAGCAAACAAAACAAAAAAATATGTGTCAGAGGTTTCACTCGACCAGCACAAGTGGTGTCTCTTGAGAAATACAAGGAAATCAACCCTTCTGAAGCCATGCTGTACCCTCGCGCACGAGAGGAGCATTACTCGACGTTACAGCATTCACTATAACGGAATTGATGAAAGTATCTCTCAACCCTGAAACCCCCCTGACTATAATATAACATGTATAAGTTCGTGTTTATATAGCAATATTAGGCTACGCGTACTATACGCAAGAGATAAAAATTACATAATTGTTGCAAATTTTTGGTTACATATGCAATATATTTCTTTCATACGTTTACGTACTTAAATATTTTTCTACTAAATGACATCGAGATAAATGATCTACCCGTATAACCAAATGTAGAGGAAATTGCACTGTGTGTGTTCCAGTCGAACGATGTGACACGGCACGTGCGCGAGACTCGGATAAGTGAGCTTGCATTCAATAGACAGGATAGAGCTAGTGAGCAACAGTAATGGTCGATTCACATTATACGGAACATCAACGTCACGTCACGGACCAGGAGCGTTTGTACAACGCAATTTATATGGTAGCGTTGACTTAAACAGAAACGTCACGTACAGTCTGTGATTCTCGAGGAGAATGTTTTGACGTGACGGAACCTGTACGTGGATGGTTTTTTTCTGCTTGACCACTAGACTCTAGCGGCACCGTTATACATTAACATGTCGTAGAACCTATGAGAGACAATGAATTGCACTGTAATTTTTATGATTCATATATAAATGTCTAAGGAAGCATAGAAAAAATTTCGAATCAAAATCTTTTTTGGTCAATGAGAAAAAAATTACTAACTTCGAAGCTACCCATTCAAAATAGACATTGACACTCTCAAAAGTGATAAGCGACAAACTTCTTTATGTATCACGTTACATGGGGAGTCAAATCATCGCTCTGATTTCAAATTTGTTTTCAAAATAATAATAATAATAATAATAATAATAATAATAATAATAATAATAATAATAATAATAACAATAAAACCATACACTAGGGAAGACTGTTGTACCTTGAAACACTTTTCGCCTTTTATTTTATTTTATTTTTTAATTTTGAGGAATGACATTTTTAAAATCAAAAATGCTTGAAATAATTATTGAAGTTTCCTTTAAAACTTCCTGTATATATATTTTCGTATTTTACATGTCCATTAAGGAGGAAAAACAAAATAAAGGGATATGTAATGTGTTCGAAGGTGCAACAGGTTCATGTACGTTGGAATACACCCTCTTGTACTGTAAGTTGGAACACATGGAATATACCTGTAAAAACTGATAATCATGATTATTACAAATATTTTGCCAGCATAAACCAGCACAGGCTCCTCTGGTTTAGTTTTATTTCTTGGTTTTGTGTTAGAAAACATAAATCAACGAACGAAATATTTACTTGTGGTACTAAAAATATTGTTTCGTCCACAGAACTCACATTTCGCAATAAATCAAACCAAAATTACGAACAGAGCTACTTAACGACTTTCTCTACAATGTACTTCGGTTTGAGTCCTCTAGGTAGCAGCAAAAATTAAAAAACAAAAAAATATTCAAAGCTATACTATCCTGAAAGTACAACATTCTCCCCTACTAAATAGCTGGACTAGTGCGAATTACAAATATATTTTTTGTGTAGTAAAAGCCCCCTTTATTTCGGGTTAAAATAAAATAACGTATATAAACTAATGTAAATAAATGATTAAGAAGATAAAAAAATAATAATTTAACCCCAGGCTCGAACCAGGGTCCTCCTATACCAAATAACTTACTATAATAATACCGGACAGCTAGCAATTTTGCGTGCGAACGACCTAGGAGTCCGGTGTGGTGATACTCTCGAAACAAGCTGTAATCAACTGCAATGTATATTGTTGTTGCTGGGCTAGTTAATAGTTTTATGAATTAGTACTAGTGTTAAAATGGCAGGGTGCATATGTGCCGTTTATAATTGTTACAATTACAGCATATCAAATTGCTTACAATCGTACTTTCGATTTCCGAGGGATCATAAAACGTGAGTCAACAACATTCCTTAGTAGGCTCAATTCCTTCGTCTGTCTGTTGAGAGAAAAATACAAATTAGCTTTTTTATTTAGACCTAATAAATTAATAGAAGTTAGCATGTATTGGAAATTTTAAGGTTTTATCAAATTAAGTTTTATTGTTGTCCACATGGCTTTACTAATTATTACAAACATGAGTTTACTATCAATCTTATCTTTGCAGTTGTGAACAATGTGAATAGGATTATTGTAAAAATTCATTCTTAATGTCAAAATTGATTTTGTCTCACTAAACCAAAGAAAATATATGTAACAATTAATTACGGAAAGTAATATCAAGTATGCAATATTTCTCATAATATTATGCAGCTTTGATATAAGATAATAATGTTACATTAAATATTATTCAACATTTCTTAAGTGTTTAATATATAATTCCGTATTAGTAGCTCACGTTTTAAACAGTAGTCCGAATCCCGCTATGTTAATTTGTATACGTGGATGCAATTCCATCCCGCTCCGCTAGATGTCAGGTCCGTGATATTTCGCACAAAGTCCGTGGATATCCAGAGTACCGCAATCGTTTGAGCCTGCAAATGCCGACAAATCCGCCATAGTTAGTCTAGCGCGCGCTATGCAGTATACAGTTTTATCGGGAAAGAATGTAATCTAAATGCGAAAAAATGCAGTGTTGTTGTGTTCAGAACTGTTCACAGAGAACTGAAAAAAACGCACATTTGTTTTCTCTGTGACAAGGTGAAAGAAATAAGGAAAAAGGAAAGAAGTGACTATAAATATAAAAAGGAACGATCCGCTACCTTAGCGAGCATATATTGTGAGATTAATGAATGACTGTATTTTGATATTTATTTTTTCAAAATATGGGCCCCAAAATATATTTCTAAAACTAATCTAGAATTTAAGTTGTTTCAGCAGTGATATTTCTACGTAAAACAAATGAAAATTACTTACCAATTAGGATCAGTGTTAAATTTTTACCATCTTCTCCCCTTCAAATTAAGCATTTCTAAATTCAATCCTATTCGCTATTTCCAAGAATGACATAATATATTTGTGAAGTTCTGAATTCATTCTTGAGACAAGTTTGTATTGTTTGGCTCGATTGGAAAATACAAAGACGTGGAAACTAGAAACCCTATTAAGGATAGACTGGTGTGAAATTTCAATTTTCTAAACTATTCTAGGTAGATCTATGAAATTTTGTACTTTTAATTTGTAATTCTAAATTGTGTAAATTTAGGTTTTCAAAAATTGCTACTATTTTGGCCAGAATTTTTGTCTACATACGTGTCAGACCTTCAGAAACTAAACTTACTATACAATTTTCCTCTTTATTTTACTAAAAAATATAATTTAAAATATTTAATGCAGTAAATGTGTAAAAACAGAAAAAATTCAATTCGAGCGTGAAAAAATTAATATTAAAAATACCTCTTATGGCTGATATGCATATATATCATCAGGCAGTACATCTCACTTGACGATATTTGTCAGAGGAAGGACAATTGTTTGTAAGCATCTGAAGTCTGATTAGTGGAATATGTAGCTAATCGGCGAAGTATGCATTGGAGGGGGAAAGAAACTTGCCACCCTACCCCATTATCTCCTGGCCTAGTTATCTCATGAGATACCTTATTGATGGTACTTATGAGGTTGTAACCTGTCTTCGTACAGTTGACTAAACAACAACAACAAAAATGAGTGTTAGATATAATACTGATAATAAGTTTTGTTAAGAACATATTCAAACACCTCTACAAAAACCATGCATGTAGTACAGAATCTGTTTTAGCAATGCAAAATTTACAGAAAATTAAAGTGGAGAAAATTGACTTCAAACGTTTGGGATGATAGTAATAATGAACCAGGTCACTGTCTTTTTTTATTTTCTAGGCATTTTGAAACATACAGAACTACCATTTTATATACAGAACTTATCCTTATATACACTACCACGCAGAGCACACCCAACCTACACTAGTAAATAAAGATGACTAAAAAAATTATGTAATCCTATGAAAACACTATAATAGATAAATATTATTTACAAATCACTATGGAATGTAGACACTATTATAACACTAAAAATAAAGCTATTAGTAACGTGCAAATATTTCTTGTATCACAAACAAAAACCAAGCATGGAAAACACGTTGTTATGGCTACTAGCAACAAGTGGAATTTTCCTTTAGATAAGAGTTGTGCTCTCAGTTGTAATTGAATATCTTTTAAAGGAAAGCAGCTTTGAAGTAGGTCTAACACCTCTTGGATTCTATGAAGAAATATTTCGAGAAGTCGAGAAGCTACACTGGCTTAATCGGAAATCTAATATAATAAATAATGAATGAAATATAGCGTAATTTCCAAAATGGAAGCATAATTCAGAGTGGAGGTCGTGGACGGACAATTTAAATTAACAGTTAGAGTCCGCAGCCTTTTAAAAATGTGACCCTAGACAGCTGATAGACCGGTCATATGGTCATGAAAATTGGCAGAGGGCATCTTTAGATCATAAATGAATTTTTAAATATAAAAACAAAGAAGCGATTATTTTTAACAAAAAATGACAAAATCTCACATCAGTGTATCCTTGGGGACATTATACTGAAATTACTAACTTCCAAATTTATAAAGCTAAACTCACAAAATGTTTATCACTATATCTGGTTGATAATAACACATGTACAAACTTTCGTCTCTCTCTATGATAAGTGGTTTGCATATTATTAATAACTTAATTATATAGTGTATTGCTTAATGCAAAAAGTCCCTTGCGTCACAATTTACATTATTTTTCATTGATATTCACTTATAAGATTCTTTATACACATTGGAACAAACATTACTATTGGAATTCTCTGTACAATGAATGGGTAAATTACTAGGAATTTTTATGACTATTAATTTTTTTATTTTTTATAATAAACAATTAGTAATGTACTTATTAATTTTAAAGCAAAACCTTCTAGTAAGCTTTGATTCCATGTATGAAATTCATTCATTCATTCATTTATTTTATTCCATAGATCTTACATGAGCAATGAAGCTTTAAGATGTGGAACATGTCAACATTTTACAATATTACAATTACAATTTTTACAAAATTGTTATAGTTTTATAATTTAGTAATTTTCTACAATTTTTACAATGTTGTACAATTTTTTTTACATTTTTTTTTTTTTTACATTTTGGCGAGATGTAGTGAGATGAGATGAGGTCCGAGGATTCGCCAAAATATTACCCGGCATTTGCCTTTTCGGTGGGGGAAACCTCGGAAAAACCCAACCAGGTAATCAAATCAAAGGGGGTAATCAAATGAAAGGTGTTGATGCCAAGGACTCGCCATAGACCATCCGGCTTCAGTCCCACGGCTGTGGAAAACCTCGGAAGAAACCGAAGTCCAAAGGGGGATCCAACCCAAGCCCGAACGCAGCTCCGGAATAGCAGCCAGCGAGTCTGCCAACTGAGCTACATCGATGGCTCTACTAAAAGTATACAATACATAGCCAATCAGATTATTAAATTTACAAACGCAAACGATCATTCATAAGTTGAGCTATATTATAATACAAAACAATTTAATTAAATTTAAGGCATAAACAATTCAACCAGTTGTGATATACAGAAATTGATAATACATATCATGCAAACTACTTCAAATTACAAACACAAACAATTTATCAGTAGAGCTATATAGATTACTATTCAATTTAAAGCATATACAATTCATCGGCCAAAACTATACAAATATATACAATACAAAGCAGCATACTTTCATTAAGCTATACAAATTTGTGCAATTAATATCAAGTAGATTAATTCAATTTATAATCATAAACAATTCATCAGTTGAGCTATACATATTACCATTCAATTTACAGTAGGTCTATATACAATTCATCAGTAGAGCTACACAGACTAGTAATCATTTTAAGAACATATACAATTCATCAGCCAAACTATACAAACATATACAATCAAATTAGTTCAATTTACAAACTTATTTTCGTTAAGCTATACAATTCATATGAAGTAGATTAATTCAATTTAAAAGCTTAAACAATTCATCAGTTGACCTATACAGTATACTATTCAATTTACAGTACATACAATTCATCAGTTATGCTAAACAAAAAATACAATACATAGTAAACAGATTAAGTCAATATAAAACATATTTTAGTTGAGCTATATAAAATTGTACATGTCATTTAAGTAGAATAATTCAATTCACAAGCATAAACAATTCATCAATTGTGTAGAAGGTATGAGTATGTAGAAATTTGGTTAATTCTTTTCTGAACCTTTTCTCGTTGTTCTTCAAATCTTTAAGATAATTAGGCAGTGCATTGAAGACTGTTATACATGAATAGCGAACTCCTTTTTTAAAACAGCTTAGACTAACAGAGGGTAGATGAAGATCTGATTTATGTCTTGAATTAAAATGATGAATGTCTTGATTAGTACTGAATTTATCTTGGTTCTTAATATACAGCATCATTAGGGAAAGAATGTATTCACAAGGTAAAGTCAAGATTTCTAAGTTTCGGAAAATCTTTTTACATGAGGTCCTTTTATGCACACCGGTCATTATTGTTATAGCTTTCTTTTGTAAAACAAAAATGTGTTTAGCTTCACACGAGTTACCCCAGAATATTAATCCATATTTCATTACAGAGTGAAAATATGCAAAGTATGACATTTTAAGTAAGTTTATATCACCAATAGTAGATAAGGATCTTAATGCATAACAGGCAGAGCTCATTTTACGAGTAATACATTCTATATGCGTTTTCCAGTTCAAGTGATTATCCAATTCTAAACCAAGAAACTTTGTGCTTATAGATTCTTTGAGATGAGTTCCATTTAATCGAATACTGTAGGAAACCTGAGCACTATTGTGTGTACTAAATTTGACTGCACTGGTTTTATCAACATTAAGTGCTAGTTTATTTGCATGGAACCATTCATTCATTAGATTCAGCACTGTATTAGAAGTGTTTATAAAATGATCGTATTGTTTGCTTGAAATAATTACACTTGTATCATCTGCAAATAAAATTACATGGGATGAATTGTTTATGGTCAAGGCTAAATCATTAATATAAACTAGAAACAACAATGGACCTAAAATTGACCCCTGCGGAACACCATGTTTAATATTTCTAAATTCTGAATAAGTAACTTTATGAGCCATATAAGTGAAAATCACTTAATAATAATGTCAATTGCAGGGCAAGAGACTTTTTATATAAAGCGGTTCAATATTTTAATAAAATTATTAATAAACTTGAAACCACGTAACATAGGCGCATGCAATTTTGTGCACTTGTCGCTATTAAGCAGATATACCAGTGATCAAAATTTGGTGAATCTAGCTTCGCAAGTATGGTAGTTATTGATTTCACTGTTGTGAACTCTTAAAACTAATGAACTTCGAGAGATTTGAGTATAGTGTCCCCTTATATGCGGAAGTCGGGGAGTTTGCACGAGGAATGCAGTTGGAAATGTTTAGATTTATTGTTATTTTATTTGCAACTGTTGTTTTCATTTGTTACTTGTAATTTATTAAGTTCATGCTGCTGTAATACCTATAACTGTGACGTTTATGAAGGAGTGTATTGAACACTTAAATGTATATTTATGCTATAAAAATTATTAAATAAAGTTTTTATACATTAGTATGTTGACTGACTATAATGGTCTAAAATGTAAGAAGATCCTTTGGAAGTTTTTGCCCTTCAAATTAAAAATATCTGAGTTATACTTTAAATAGTCCTATTCCTAGCGTGTTGAAAATGAATGACAATGGCGGCCGACTCGGTGATTGCGCTACTCTGGTATATCCACGGACTCTGATTTCGCACTCACACCAATGCTGCTAGTATACAGCTGTCCGGTATTATTATAGTAAGGTATTTGCCTATACCACAACCAGGCTCTTGACCAATACGCTATCGAGAGCTATGAAATGCGATTGTTGAATTAGGTGTTATGAACGCTTTCATGTTTGCTGCCTATAATGTTTAAATTTAAACATGTGTTTTATGGCATATCGAGGAAATATATTCATGTGACGTGACATATTCAATAAAAAATCGTTTCTCATATTACGTAATTTTTAATTAATATTACTGTATTTATTATTTCAGTAGCAATATGGCGCATATACAAGGAACAATCTGTGAAAATATATGAAGCGCTTCTGATTCATGATTGGATGACGTTCAACTTACGTTTCTTTGCGTTTGTGGAAGCTAGACTTCGGCGCTGTCATGAGTACGTTCATTTTAACGTTAACCGTAATCAAATACACGGAGCTTGTATTTGACAAACTTCAACGTACTTCACCGTAACGAAACTAACGCAAACGAACGTCGATCGTAATCCCGGCCTCAGAGGAATGAAGTTACAGCAGAATGGAGAAAGTTACACAATGGAGAACTCCACGCATTGTATCTTCACCTAACATAATTAAGAATATTATATCCAGACGTTTGAGATGAGCAGAGCATGTAGCAAGTATGAGTGAATCCAGAAATACGTATAGAGCGTTAGTTGGGAGACCTGAGGAAAAAGACATTAGGGGTTGCCGAAACGTAGATGGAAGGATAATATTAAAATGGATTTCAGGTAGTTGGGATATGACGATAGGGAGTGAATTAATCTCGCTTAGGATTTGGACCGATGGCGGGCTTGTGTGAGGGCGGCAATGAACCTCAGAGATCTCTAAAAGCCATTTGAGGAGGTCAGAAGCAAAGAGGTACAAGTGACATTTCCATAAGAACATGTGTTAAGTGCATCCAGGTGATGCTAAAGCATCTAAAATAAAATTCAAGTAAAAAAATTCACGAATGTGCTTTCAATCACATTTTCTCTAAAATAACTGAAGTGCACTTATACCTCTTTGCTTTTGATCTCCTCATTTGTAAGTAAATTAACAAAGATTTTGTACTTGTTTGAAGATATAGATTACTACCATCAGCCTTACATTAGTATTAGTATTTGGAGTTGGAGTTGTATGGGCGAATCCAGTAATGTATATAGAGTTAGTTGGGAAGCCGGAGGGAAAAAGACCTTTGGGGAGGCCGAGACGTAGATGGGAAGATAATATTAATATGGATTTGAGGGAGGTGGGATATGATGACTGAGACAGGATTAATCTTGCTCAGGATAGGGAACAATGGCGGGCTTATGTGAGGGCGGCAATGAACCTCCGGGTTCCTTAAATGACAGTAAGTAAGTAAGTAAGTAAGTAAGTTGGAGTTGGAAGAAAAACTACGGAAGGGTATCAAGATAAAGTTATAATTTCGTTTCCGTTCGTATCTCACTAGCAGATATCTGAAAATCATTGCAGAAATTCAACAAATACTCGAAATTCACAAGCGTGCAGTCTAATCCTTTTCAATCAAAAATCATCTGAGGTACTTACATGTCCATCTCAAAAACGCGGAAAATAAAACCTTATTAATTTATAACTAAGCAAAGAATACCTAAAATAAAAACTAACTTTATTTCAACCAGAGGTCTGCATCGGACGTTTTCGCTCGAGCGCCAAGTACTTCATAGCATAATCCGAAAGGTAGCGCATGGATAAAATTGTCCCGAGCCATAAATCCTCGAACGGTATAAGCCGAGCATTATGACATTCGTTCGTGTTGCAGTGATGAACTGTTTAGCAACATCATAGATACGATGGAAGAGTAATGGAACGGAGAAAAATTCTCTCCGGCGCCGGGATTTGAACCCGGGTTTTCAGCTCTACGTGCTGATGCTTTATCCACTAAGCCACACCGGATACAACCCCGACGCCGAACAGAATCGTCTCTGATTGAGTTCCAACTCTTGGGTTCCCTCTGGTGGCCGCCCTTTGCACTACGTCATAGATGTCTATGAACATCGGACCGAAGTCCACACATGTGCTCAGGTGCACTCGTTATGAGTGACTAGTTGGCCGGGATCCGACGGAATAAGCGCCGTCTTAAATCACTTCGTGATTTACGCATATCATATATTATTTCAATGTACCGAAGTACATATGATATTTCCATGCAGATATTCTGCGTCATCATACGATGGAAGAGTAATGGAACGGAGAAAAATTCTCTCCTGCGCCGGGATTTGAACCCGGGTTTTCAGCTCTACGTGCTGATGCTTTATCCACTAAGCCACACCGGATACAACCCCGACGCCGAACAGAATCGTCTCTGATTGAGTTCCAACTCTTGGGTTCCCTCTGGTGGCCGCCCTTTGCACTACGTCATAGATGTCTATGAACATCGGACCAAAGTCCACACATGTGCTCAGGTGCACTCGTTATGAGTGACTAGTTGGCCGGGATCCGACGGAATAAGCGCCGTCTTAAATCACTTCGTGATTTACGCATATCATATATTATTTCAATGTACCGAAGTACATATGATATTTCCATGCAGATATTCTGCGTCATCATACGATGGAAGAGTAATGGAACGGAGAAAAATACTCTCCGGCGCCGGGATTTGAACCCGGGTTTTCAGCTCTACGTGCTGATGCTTTATCCACTAAGCCACACCGGATACATTACTCTTCCATCGTATGATGACTCAGAATATCTGCATGGAAATATCATATGTACTTCGGTACATTGAAATAATATATGATATGCGTAAATCACGAAGTGATTTAAGACGGCGCTTATTCCGTCGGATCCCGGCCAACTAGTCACTCATAACGAGTGCACCTGAGCACATGTGTGGACTTCGGTCCGATGTTCATAGACATCTATGACGTAGTGCAAAGGGCGGCCACCAGAGGGAACCCAAGAGTTGGAACTCAATCAGAGACGATTCTGTTCGGCGTCGGGGTTGTATCCGGTGTGGCTTGGTGGATAAAGCATCAGCACGTAGAGCTGAAAACCCGGGTTCAAATCCCGGCGCCGGAGAGAATTTTTCTCCGTTCCATTACTCTTCCATCGTATGATGACGCAGAATATCTGCATGGAAATATCATATGTACTTCGGTACATTGAAATAAAACATCATAGATGTTTATCATTTCAAAACTTTGTCGTGTTTAACTAACCTCTCCATAGTACAATTACAAAACTTGCTTTATAATGTAATATAAATGTTGTAGGCAAATGTTTCCCCCCCCCCCCCCACACAGGAGTGATTTTGCTTTTGCTACATATGATAGATGTTATTGGATGTAAATGTAAGTATTATAAACGGAGAACACAATCACGATAATGCAAGAACTGTATCAAGTTTTCTAGTAATAATAATAATAATAATAATAATAATAATAATAATAATAATAATATTAATACGCATTGTATTCTTCACCTGACATAATTAGGAAAATTAAATCCAGACATTTGAGATGGGCAGGACATGTAGCACGTATGGGCGAATCAAGAAATGCATATAGAGTGTTAGTTTGGAGACCGGAGGGAAAAAGACCTTTGGGGATGCCGAGACGTAGATGGGAGGATAATATTAAAATGGATTTGGGGGAGGTGGGATATGATGATAGAGACTGGATTAATCTTGCACAGGATAGGGACCGATGGCGGGCTAATGTGGGGGAAGCAATGAACCTTCGGGTTCCTTAAAAGCTATTTGTAAGTAAGTAATAATAATAATAATAATAATAATAATAATAATAATAATAATAATAATAATAATAATAATAATAATAATAATAATAATATCATCATCATCATCTCTAATAATTAGTGTATCAATCTTTGCGTCTGTAACAGTTGTGCAGTAAGATTATTCGTTTTATTATATTTCCTGTGACTAATATTGTTATTCATCTACTGCTATATCAATAATATTTTGTAAAATGTTTCTACATTGTCGCAGTACAATATAGGCGGAACACTATGTATGGACCTATCATATTATATATGTTGTAAATCAAATATTGAATAATTATTAATTAGCAATAATAACTGTATATCAAAGTTTTTCATACTATTTTATTTATAACTCCATGTTCCTGTTTTGCTACGTTCCACTGACTGTTCCATTAAACGTTTGTCATAAACGCAGAAAATAAAGCCTTATTTTTACCGTGTGATCAAAACATATGTGTATCTTATGTCGCCTTCATACAAGATAAGACATGTCGGTGAGATGACCTTGTACTGTGCTATTTATTACGAGCGTATCACGACCGATCGTATCTCACTCGAGGGTGCGACACTCGACCGAGTTCAAGCGAGCGATTTAACTCCAATGCAGCACTCTGATTTCAACTAAGTC